>NC_092664.1:10810188-10917688 GCF_032118995.1 Asterias amurensis | reverse complement strand
TGGTGTCGCGCAATTTGCTGCCGATCGGACCAGGAACCTCTCCCCATTACTCGTCACCATGCAAGTAAGGTTTTATGCTAATAATTATCTTGAGTAATTACCAATAGTGTCCACTGCCTTTTAGGATACAATAAGAATAATAATTAGCAGGATTTATACAGGGCCCAACATCAAACCAGTCAGTGAGCGCTTAACAATATTAAAATGAATCAGGGAAAGCAACAATACTTGATAAAAAATATAGCAGACAATTCACAATGATAAAAATACAAGATATATAAGACAGCACGTCAATATTTAAAAGTACGGGAAGCTCCACCATCAGAGTAAAAAACTCTGGTCAGTAACACCAGAGCTTAAGTTCGCGGTCTGAACCACTCGGCCATGTCACACCCCAAGAGAAAATGCAAAAACAAAATTGGACTGTTGCAAATGGTATGTGTTCCATTCAAATTTACAAAGGTAAGAAAATATAAATCATCCACAAATGGGTAAAAGCATACATTTTAGAAATACACACAAGTAAGAGCATACTAAAGAAATAAGAAATATTAACAATTAAAGGGTTAAAGCATGCATCAAATACACAAACACACAAAAGCATAGGAAGGGAGAGAGTTTGAAGTTGGAGTGTTGGTAGATTGTAACCATGTGTTTGTCATTAAAGACAGTGGACACTATTGGTAATTGTCAAAGCCCAGTCTTCTCATTTGATGTATCTCATTATATACATAAAATAACAAACCTGTGAACATTTTAGCCCAATCGGTCGTCGAAGTTGCGAGATAATAATGAAAGAAAACCACCCTTGTCACACGGAGTTGTGTGCATTCAGATGCTTGATTTGAAAGCAGTTCTAAATTTGAGGTCTTGAAAATTACTTCTTTCTCAAAAACTACTCCACTTCAGAGGGATCCGTTTCTCACAACATGTTTTATACTACCAACCTGTCCCCATTACTCGTTACCAAGAAAGGTTTCGTGCTAACAATTATTTTGAGTAATTACCAATATAGTGTCCACTATAGCCTTTAAACTCATTGCATCCTTTGGTAAATCCATTTATTGTTTTTTATTACATCAAACTGGTTGTTACCTTCTTGTCAGCAATATAACCCCATAATACTGCAGAGATTCCATAGGTTGCCCCATAGCTGAGGAACACCAGACCTATTTGATCTACCGTTAAGCCCAGCTGTAAAGGAGAGGAACAGTAAACAAGGTAGTAGGATGATTATTTAAAGTTTGTCAATATTATAATGATATCAATATAATATAATGCATAGGGTAGGTGGCCTTAGCTTTCGATCCAAACCGGACCTTCTTCAGAGGCATAAAACAAGTACAAACAAATACATATCCATTTATAGAAAAAGAGAGGGGAAAGGGATTGAGGGAAGGATCCAGGAAAAAGCGGGAAAATACCAGCCAATCAAAGTTTCTATTTCAGAAACAATATTGGTGGCTATGAACCAATAGGAGTGAAGTGGCGAGGACAAAGGATGTTTAGTATGAAAGGATGGGTTACTGGACCATAAAAGTGGTAAATGTATTGTTCGACAACAATGCAAGGAGACATGAAAGGGTAGGATTAGAGAGCAAGTTGCATCATGATGATAAGAATAGCAAGATCAAAGGTATGATGATTTTAAAAAATAGGTATGAGGGACCTGTGGAAAAAGGGGGGTTACTTACATCAGATAGTTATAGTGATGAATTTATAAAAACAATTTAAAAGAAATTCATTAATATTTTATGTACAGAATATATACAACATATAAGTTCTCAGGCAGGAGTGAAGTGGAGGGTACCAACCATGATTTCAATATAATTGTATCAACAGTTTACCATGTCACAGACATATTTTGTAGTAATTATTTATCTATTGCCTAGTCTCACTCATGAATTCCTTTTGTTTGTTTGTGTACGTTTTTGTGTAACTTGTCCTTGTCTTTACGGAGGAGGAAAAAAAAAAACTTTTGCTTTTTCCTACATGTTAATGTCAAACTCTTTTCTATTTATTGTTAAAGGATTTGGGTACCTTTTCAAGATGTCCATAGATTTACATTAAACTTACAGGGTTTGAAGATAATGATTGTGGAAAGCTTCCCTTCAAATATTACTTACTGAGGTGCTGTAGTTTTTAAGAAATGAGTAAAACAATGTCATGAAAACATGTTTGTAAATTATTAAAATAATTTTCGTCTCATGAGACAAAAATTTTTTTCATTAATTGTTTTACTCATTTCCCAAAAACTACAGCACCTCACCATGTAATATTTTCAGGGAAGCTTTCTACTATCATTATCTTCAAACTGTGTAAGTTTAGTGTAAATCTGTGGACAATGTGTTTTTGTCCTACAAAAGTTACATAGACCCTTTAACTGGATTAAGTTTTCCTTAGTACAAGTTATTATATTTTTTCTGAACAATGTTATCACAATGTATTGATTGATGTTGAGTTGACATTAAATTAATCTATCACAAAAAAAAAAAAATATTACAACACTGTACAATTACAAAACCATGGAACACCAAACAAACAAACAAACAAACAGACACATAAAAAAACTTTAAAAAAACGCAACAACACTCCAACAGACAAAAAAGGTACTGATATATAGGCAAGTTTATCAAGACGATACAATAAAATTCAACAGTGAATTAAACACGGTGAAATTTTCAGTTTAATTCAGTGTCTACTTGTTGGGAAAACAGTAACAAATTGCCTCTGTATTTTTATCAAATACATCTAAGCCAATCCACATTGCTTGAGGTGACAGCGAGTACCAATCACACTCTCTCTCTCTCTCTCTCAAGGACACCGGGACTAACACTCTGCTGGTCAGAAATACCAGAGCTTAACCGCCCGGCCACGATACACTACAAAAATCGGCTAAAATTCATACCTTTTTGAGGTGAGGTGAGAGAGTTGGGTCCATAAATCCCAGCGACACTGAGCCGACTAACACAGCTAGCATCACAACCCAGATATCTGGTATACTAAGAACTTGCCTCATTGAGCCTGGCTTGTCATGCCTTGTTCCTACATAAAGCAGAAAGTGTAGGTTGTTATTATTACTATTATTTATTTGACCAAATTAAACATGAATCCAAATGACACTGAGCCCACTAAACGCAGCTAGCATCACAACCCAGATAGCTGGTATACATAGAAGTTGCCTCATTGAGCCTGGCTTGTCATGCCTTGTTCCCACATAAAGCAGAAAGTGTAGGTTGTTAATTTAAGACGAAAAAGAATTTCTCACAAATGTATGCTTATGATATAAAGCCAAGCTAAAGCTCAGGCAACTCCTAGTACATCCCAATGACAAGATCGAAAAAGAACAGAAATGCGGCGTGGTTTACGAAATTCCATGCCAGCCAAGCCAATTATCCTACATAGGGGAAACAGGGAGAGGATTCGGTACTCAGTTCGAAGATTACAAAACAGAAGTCAACAAACTAACATCCGGCACCATGACGGAGCAAAAAAAAATCAACCCAGTAGAAAAAGAAACCAAACCGGCTATAACAGAACACGCTAGGGACAAAAAGTCATGAGTAGGGCGGACAGTGCAATTTTACATAGAGAGGGAGACAAATTTAAACAGGTGGATTAAGGAAAGTCTTTGGATAAGGAGACTGATCTACTCTCAACAGAGACGAGGGAGGGTACGAACTGTCACACATATGGGACCCCCTCATACCCCAAGTTCCAACCCGGGGGAGGACACAATCGGCCAAACCACCATCCAGTGGCCGAAGCAGGCAACAGCGCCACCAGCCGACTGGTGGTGCCTCGTTCTGAGGATGACTAGTGATACTAGTCGAAACCTAAACAAAATTACGCATTTGGCTGTGTTTCATAGAAAATTCATTTATTAAGTTGATATAAAGCCACTGGACACCTTTGGTAATTGTCAAAGACCAGTCTTCTCCCTTAATCCTGTTCATTAATCTTCTCCTGTTAATTAAAAAAAAAAAAAAAGAATTTCTCACAAAATGTATGCTTATGATATAAAGCCACTGGACACCTTTGGTAATTGTCAAAGACCAGTCTTCTCTCTTAATCCTGTTCATTAATCTTCTCCTGTTAATTAAAAAAAAAAAAAAAGAATTTCTCACAAAATGTATGCTTATGATATAAAGCCACTGGACACCTTTGGTAATTGTCAAAGACCAGTCTTCTCCCTTGGCGTACATGTATCTCAACATATGCTTACGAAAAATTGCGAAAATTTGAACTCAATTGGTCGTTGAAGCTGTGAGAGAATAATGGAAGAAAAAAACACCCTTGTCCCACAAGTTGTGTGCTTTTAGAATCTTGAATTCGAGACCTCAGCTTAGGTTAGGAACTCATTTTAAAACTACGTTATTTCAGAGGGAGCCATTTCTCACAATGTTTTATACTATCCACAGCTCTCCAGTGCTCATTACCAAGTAAGTTTCATGCTAACAATTAGTGAAGATCACAGAGCAATGTTCTCACACAATTGTTTGGTTGTTTATGATTTTAAAGAGCCAATAAAGGATGATCTCAATATTTCAACTATTACCTTTTTATGGCCAAATAGACATCGGAGATACCGGTTAATAACCATTTTACTCTAAAAATTTGTATTTAGTAACAAATAACTCGGGTAAAAAATGCACCCGGCCGCGCGGCTTTTTCAGTCGAGAGTCAAAAACGGCTTATCTATTATAATGACCTCTTGACGCCAGTGACGAGATTCCCCTAATTAGGTGTGAACACAGTTCTCCAGCTTTGGCAAACTCAGGACGCTATTTTCCACACCAAAAAGCCGCCACCGACATATATTTTTCAGAAATTTGTCTAGAAGCGTTCTGTAGAAAAACAATTTTTACCATGTTTTAACATAAGGTAAGAGACTCGTTATATTTTTTTTTATGTTTCCTATGGACTCCAGCTATTAGAAAACTGTAATATCTATATGTTTGAGATCATCCTTTGGCTGTTTTATAAGCAATTTCGCAACAATAACGTTCCCATATTTCTTTTGCAATATATATCTTGACGAAATGTATACAAATGAATTGTTTCTGTTTAAGTACCTACCATGCTCAGGCATTATGAAGTAATTAACGGCCACTATTGCCAAGTCTATTCCGCCCAGCAGTAGAAATGGAAGTTTGAACCCACCAGCCTGGAGAAGAGCAAAACAAACAGGAATATTGTTGACTAAAATAACAACATTTCTATTATTACATATGAAGAATACTAACTTTGGTTTTTCCCATACACATCGATGTGTGTTAGCACTATATATTCAGTACCTTGAGCTCTGTGAAAAACATCCCAGGCATATTTCTCAGTTGGGATTCGAACCTTTGTACATTGTAATTCTAAAGCAGTGTCTTACCAACTAGACCACTGTGTATTGCCCAGTAGCTAGAGGCAGTTCAAACCCTATATTTTGAGCAGTGGGTACCACAACGATTTAGTTGATGAAAGTTTTGCATCGAGGATAAAATTAATATTAATTTTGGTTTTTCCCATACACATCGATGTGTGTTAGCACTGTATACTCAGTACTTTCCCAAACTTTGTAAACAAAATCACAGGCATATTACTCGGGTGGGATTCAAACCCTTGACCTTTGCAACTCTGGAGCAGTGTCTTACTAACTAGACTACCGAGATTGCCAGGTACATGTAGCGAGAGGCAGTTCGAACCCCAAAGGCAGTTTTAAAAATCTGGACCAGCCAGTGAAAATTTGATACAATTCTTCATACATTAACAGTTAAAAGGAAACTATATAGAAGAATACAACTTTAAAAGATTATATAAATATAATAACTGTAGCTCGCAAGCCTGAGGAAACCCGTTAACAATTCTGCTTGGTTAACCCTATATAGGACTCTTCCTCTGTACACAGAGTCCTAACTATTAGGCCTGTTTCTGGGGCGGAAAATTTTCAAAGCTTCATAACTCAAATATTACCTGCAACATGCCACTAGTTTCAACAAATTTACCTTTCATGGCGACATACTTTTTTCTGCGGTGGGTTTTGGTCCTCATATATTCCACACAAATCCGTCATTTTTGTGAAATAATGCAGCTCCCAACGTTAACAAATTCCTGTTTTGATCGCTTTCTCACAGTGTTGTCTGCTGCCGTGCGTATGCGTATACATTCGTGTGCAAGACGCAAGATGCAAGACGCATGAATTATTGGTCACCATATCTTGACTGCACAGTGTTAACACGCAACCGCAAGATTTGCGCGTTGTGCATGTTGAGTCAACACGGCAGCCTGTGAGAATTAACAAAAACGGGAATTTCTTTACGTTGGGAGCTGCATTATTTCATAAAAATGATGAATTTGTGAACAATTTAACATGACGACCAAAACCCACCTCAGAAAAATATATGCTGCCATGGACTGTGAATCTGTTGAAATTTGTGGTTTCATGCAGGTAAGATTTGAGTTATGAAGCTTTGAAAATGTTCAGCCCCAGAAACTGACCCTGTTATCCAGGACGTCACTGTAGTATAATACGAAAGTGTAAGCCCGCCAGGGCATAAGGTTAACCCCTCTAAGTGTTCTGATATCTTGTAAGTGCATTTACAATGGGACATACACAATTATAATGGCCCTGTGATGAGAACATGTGAACAAAAACTTAAAACTATTTTCAAACCACATACCAGACAAAAATGACATGTGATTAAAGGGACAAGTTGCCTTGGATCGGGCGAGTTGGTCTATGAAGAGCATTTAGAACCATTTGTTACAAAATGCATATGGGTAGAAAGATGTTTTAAAAGTAGAAATATAATGATCCACACAAATGTGATTCGAAGTTGCACAGTTTTCCTGTTACAGTACTTTGCGAACCAACACTGTCGGCCATTTAGTGGAGTAAAAAATTTGACTCTATAAAATGGCGTGCCGTGTTCGTTCACAACGTATAAAGAAAACCATGCAATTTCGAGGCATGTTTGTGTAGATCATTATATTCTACATTTAAAACATCTCTCCAAGCAATGCATTTTTTCAACAAACGGTTTCAAAGGCCTTTCATAGACCAAATCTCGCGATCCAAGGCAATGTTTCGCTTTAATTGTGAAGTGGTGCAACGCATATTGTATAGTCTTTCTCCAGGGGTCAACAAAGCTAACTGGATTTTTATGGTGCACCAGCCATAGCCTTGAAAAATTTGCCTGTAGACGCATACCTAGAGGGCATGTAAAACCCAGGGGTGAGAGTTCATTCATTCATTCAACAAACGTCTATTCCATACTCTTGTTGGAAAAAAAAACAATGGTGAGAGTTATTACTGGTAACAAAAAAGTCTGAAACTTGGGTACAATAAGGGAATCAATGTGTGGTGGAAAGGTTTTTAAACCCAATGAGGCCTGGTTCTTGATAATTTTACCGAGACGAAGTCGAGGTAAACTATCAAGAACCAGGCCTCGGTGGGTTTAAACCACTAGTTGAAAACCGATTCAACACACTTTGATTCCCATTCATAAATATCTTTTTGGTAAACAAAACACCAATACTTTTTGGCCAAAAGGTAAAATAAATGCAAAAATTTATTGTTCAATGAGTTCTTTCAACACGAACACCCCTCCAGCTATGAAATGGTAAGGCCCTTGGGTAAACAACTGTTTCAGCCATTGCTCTCCACCAACAGGAATGAAAAAAAACTGTCTTACATGTACGTATATAAGCACAGGTGCAAGCGTGCGTGTCATGTCCATGTTTCAACACTTTTTACTGGTGTTATATCATCCGTTTAAACAACCCCTCGTGATGCCCTCTCGACCAATCAGAATGGATAAACTGTAATGAATACAAATTCTAACATTAAAGCCATTGGACCCTTTCGGTACAGAAAAAAAGTTCACAGATTTACAAATAATTTACAGGGTTTACAGAAGGTAATGGTGAAAGACTTCTCTGGAAATATTAGTCCATGAAATGCTTTACTTTTTGAGAAAACGGTAAAACAATATAAATTCTCGTTAACGAGAATTACGGATTTGTTATAAACACATGTCATGACACGGCGAAACGCGCGAAAACAGGAGTGGGTTTTCCCGTTATTTTCTCCCGACTCCAATGTCCGATTGAGCCTAAATTTCCACAGGATTGTTATTTTATATATAAGTTGTGATACACGAAGTGTGGGACTTGGACAATACTGTTTACCGAAAGTGTATAATGGCTTTAAGCTGAAATGATGGAATTTCCACGAAACTAGAAATTAACTATAAATGAGAGTAAGCTTGCGTGTACAACCATGTAAATTCTCTTTAGAAACGAGTTGGTTTATTTGGTATTGACATTTCAAACACATTTCAATCAGTTTCAGTTAAAGGCAGTGGACACCATTGGTAATTACTCAAAATAATAATCAGCATAAAACCTTACTTGATTTTATGGCAAGTAATGGGGAGAGGTTGATAGTATAAAACATTGTGAGAAACAGCTCCCTCTGAAGTATTGTAGTTTTTGAGAAAGAAGTAATTTTCTACCAATTTGATTTTGAGACCTCAAGTTTAGAATTTGAGGTCTCGAAATCAAGCATCTGAAAGCACTCAACTTTGTGTGACTAGGGTGTTTTTTGTCTGTCATTATTAATTTGCAAATTTGATGACCAATTGAGCTCAAACTTTCACAGGTTTGTTATTTTATGCATAAATTGAGATACTCCAAGTGAGAAGACTGGTCTTTGACAATTACCAATAGTGTCCAGTGTCTTTAGTCAGTTTGCTAGTGCAGCTTCCAGTCCAACAGAAACCCAACAAAGAGCGATTAGTACATGTAGCTGATACTTACTGAATATAAAAGTCCACCCAGTGCAGGTCCTATCATGAATCCAATGCCAGACATCATTTCAATTATACTCTGAAAAAAATAAAATTGAAAAAAATAACAACATCTAACCAAAGTATAGACAAGTAATAAACAATTAAGAAAACTGCCAGTGTAGCTATTATATTTTTTTTGGAATGAACAAAGTATTATTTTCAGGACTTTTGCTTCAAGACAGTGGACACTATTGGTAATTGTCAAAGACCAGGGGCCAATTTCATAGAGATGCTTAAGCAAACAAGTTGCTCTTAAAGGAACACGTTGCCTTGGATCGGTCGAGTTGGTCTTTGAAAAGCGTTTGTAACCGTTTTTTATAAAATGCATATGGTTAGAAAGATGTTGTAAAAGTAGAATACAATGATCCACACAAACATGCCTCGAAATTGCGTGGTTTTCCTTTTACCTCGTCGACTAACACGTCGGCCATTTATGGTGGTCAAAATTTTGACACTATAAATGGCCGACCGTGTTAGTTCGCACAGTAGAAGGAAAACCACGCAATTTCGAGGCAAACTTGTGAGGATCATTGTATTCTACTTTTAAAACATCTTTCCAACCATATGCATTTTATAAAAAATGGTTACAAACGCTTTTGTTTTGACCAACTCGTCCGATCAAAGGCAACGTGTTCCTTTAAGCAAACAAGTTGCTCTTAAAACATGAAAATAGCTCGCTTATTTTACACATGTTACTGGCCAACATTTCATGCCATAAACATGTACATTGCTTGTGGTTGGTATTTAGCTGTTGTTTACTTATAACAATGGAGTGGAGTCTTCGCCGGTAATCTGATTTTTCTAGGCAAGGATTTTTTTGCTCTAGCAAAATTTTGTGCATTGGTATCATCAACTATAGGGACCCTCGCTGCTAGAGCAGAATGCATTTGGTTTGTAATTGAAGGGAAAAACACAAGACCACCGGACTTGTGACTAGTCATGAATTTACTGGCATGATGCTAAAATTTTACCCCTGGAAAAGCATCCCCCTAAGATCTGCTTGTCAGGGGGATGACTAGTAATATAGAATCAGATGAACAAAGACGACCAGTGGACATCGGGCCTTATTTCATAGAGCTGCTTAACGGCAAATTTTGTGCTTATACTGTATGATTTCCATTCCATTTCAACTGTGAGCACACAAAATTGCATGTAGCCTTGATCAAGGCGCTACAGCCAGCCGGGACCTGCAAAATCCCAGTCCCCGTCACTGAGTTCCGCCAGCGCACCCCATACATAACACAGTGCATATAATACGTGTACAGCGTATGTACACACACATACCTACTGTATGTATGTACATTACATGTACCATCTGTATGGTACACGTACGGTACATCATGAGTACTTTCTAAGTAGCGCCTTGATGGTTTTGTAACTGCCAAAATTTAGGGCGGAGCTCATTATGGTAATGTTTACTAACAACCCGTTCTCATTGGTTGTTGGTTGACCTATAGACTCTTGCTGCGATGTCAATCACAACGTTCTGCAAGCACACGCACGTGCTCCGACGTAAACAACAAGCCGTGGCTGCTGTGCAAAAAAATGCAATGGCGGCGGGCGAGAGGAAGAAATCCCTACCCTAAAACAAAGTTGTGTAAATCAATGGTGTATAATTTGTAACAGTAGCCTACATCGTGGCACAACTGCAGAAGCTTTCAACAAGATAAAACAACCAAGTTTAATGCACCAATCATGGATTTAGAAATAAGAAGGAAGAAAATGGGACCATACAGTGTGTGAAGTGTGTTTGAGAAAAGTTCAAAAAGTATCAAGGTGTCATGGGTTTCCGGCAATGGCTACTTGGTTAGAATTATGTTGGGCATAGCCCCATCCCCTTGAAGCACTAACATTTAATAAGATTCTGTTTTCCCCATTTCAGACCAGATGAGATAAGAAACCCAGCTGTTTATTTTGTCTACACATATTATGCGTTACGTTTCTCGCAGTAAATCAAAGTTGGGGATCGAAAATAAATTATGTGTTGGTCAAAAACATACCAGACGGTAGAAGATGGCGTGTGGCTGAACAACAACTACAAGTAAAGATCAATTTCATAAACTAACTCTTGCCATACTACTACACTACAACGTTACACTTATAGTAAAGCAGCTTCCCATTCAGGGACAAATCTACCAGCTACATTGTACTGATGCTAGTCCTCGTGTTATAATGAAACGCAAGACAACGGGGCCAAGGAACCCCTCCTCACTTTCAAGTTTTTTGACACCGTACCGACCGAGCGAGGCTTGTCCGGCTCACATCGGTAGCCCGTGTACCGTCCCGGCAGCGCATTCAGACCCATTATACATCATAGTGACACCACGCTCATGTCCATACAGCTAGCGTACAGCGTTACACACACAAACATACACACATGGACGTGGCATGATTGCTAGCAGTAATACGTCATTCTCAATCGCGCTTGTGATTGGCCAATGTTTAGAATGACATGCCCAGATCATGCACGCCCTTTTATCGGAATTCCGATAAAGCTGTTACAGACCCATCAAGGCTGTTGTTTGAGCCATGTGTGCGAGGTTGAAAGTAGAAAGACACGACCGTACTCACGACTTCGCTATACTGTTCTCACTGTACAATGTACTGTACATACAATGTACTGTATACATGTACATTGTTCGTGTATGCACAGCGTGCAGACTGCCGAATCGCGCCGGGCCGGGGCACACTACGCCAACAGCCTTGAGTCAAGGCTAAATTGCATGCTAAACTTCCGGTGCTTACTGCACGAAATTGAATTACATTTAACAATACAAATCCATGGTGAATGCACAAAATGGCCGCCTAATTTTTTTGCTAACCTGAAAACTTTAGCAAACTTTTATACTACAGACAGCCTGGAAAGTTGCTCACCAATAAGCCGGGCGAAGAATTTGGTCCATATATACACGACATAAAGACGTCCAGTGCAGACATAACAGTTTATCGAAAAGGCAACTTACCGTTGCCGTTCCCACATTGTCAGGGAAGGCGTGAGCAACAATGGCCGTAGATGCTGTTAAACTGGCAGCAGCTCCTATACCCTCGAAGGCACGAAGAATAAAGGCAAAAGCAACAAACGTCTCTTTGGTCGGCATTTCATCTAAAAGCCTACAAAGTTGGGTTATAAAAAAAATGGCATTAATGGACCAATTTGATAACTTGTCAAAGACGAGGGCCCGATTTTATGGCTCTGCTTATCACCAAATTCTGCGCTAATGATCACCATTCTCCGCTTACGTGCAGGTGCCAAATTTCTGCACTATTTGGCTGTGTAGATGTAGAATGCCTAGTAACGTAAAATACGCACGCGCACAAGCCACAATTTATTTTGCTTACAGACTTTATGAAATTGGGAACTGGTTTCCACTTATTCAAGCTTAGCGTTAATAGATGTTTTCGCTAAGCACCTTAGACTGCTTTAGGCCATTGGTTCTGCTCACCCGTATAATATGTTACACCCTCCTGCCAGAAAGGACCCTGCCAAGAACATGAATCGAGCTCGAACAAGAGGTAGCTGGAATAAAAGCAAAACCATCTCAAATTAGAACTTTGAAACTGCTTAAAGGCAGTGGACACAATAATTATTAGCGTAAAACCTTTCTTTGTGACGAGTAATGGGGAGAGGTTAATGGTATAAAACATTGTGAGAAATGGCTCCCTCTGAAGTGCCATAGTTTTCGAGAAAGAAGTAGTTTTCCATGAATTTGATTTCATGACCTCAAGTTTAGAATTTGAGGTCTCGAAATCAACTATCTAAACGCACACAACTTCGTGTGACAAGGGTATTTTTTTTCGTTCATTATTATCTCGCAAGTGCGATGAACGATTGAGCTCAAATTTTCGCAGGTTTGTCATTTTATGCATATGTTGAGATACACCAACTGTATAGACTAGTCTTTGACAATTACCAATAGTGTCCACTGTCTTTAATACCAACTCAAATCTTCTAAGCCACACCAATTGCTTTCTTCAAGACCTGGTCTGATACTTCCAAAGGTAACAAAGGCTATTGCCTATTTGCCCCCCCCCCCCACCCCATATCAATGCCAATAATACATTAAACATTGAATACAAATGCAATGCACAGTAGCAAAGACTGGGGGAAAAAAGACAGCAGATGTTCAAAAATTATTTAACAAGCAAATCACAATGTATATTACCACAAAAAAACTTTTTAAGATAGAAAGCTTATGTCTTTGAACATTTATCCAATAACGAGTCCAACTAAATCAACGGTTCTGAAAGTAAACACCTGTTCTTATACTGGCGAATAAAGACGGTGAACCAGACAGTGAACCAGACTACCCCCGGTGTTCTTGGTTTGATTGGCCTGTATATTGCCCGTGAGTTTTGTAAAGAAGTAGGATGTACTTACAATTTTGCCGAAAAGCGGGGAAAAAAGAAAAGCTAACAGCGAGAAGACACTAAAGATGAAGCCTACAGTAGATGAAGACAAACCTCTATGTTCAGCCTGGGGGAAAATATAAAGACTGTTAAAGGGTGTTAAAGCCATTGGACACTTTCATTACAGAAAAAAAAAATTAAAAGTTCACAGATTTACAAATAACTTACAGGGTTTACAGAAGGTAATGTTGAAAGACTTCTCTTGAAATATTATTCCATGAAATGCTTTACTTTTTGAGAAAACATTAAAACAATAGCAATTCTCAATATCGAGAATTACGGATTTATTTTAAACACATGTCATGACACGGCGAAACAAGGGTGGGTTTTCCCGTTATTTTCTCCCGATTCCGATGACCGATTGAGCCTAAATTTTCACAGGTTTGTTATTTTATATAGAAGTTGTGATACACGAAGTGTGGGCCTTGGACAATACTGTTTACCGAAAGTGTCCAATGGCTTTAACACGCATGGCATGGTTCACTTATAAGCACTGGGGTCGATTTCACAAAGAGTTAGGACTAGTCCTAACTTAGGACTAGTCCTAGAAGATATACAAATTGCATGGGTAGTCCTAAGTTAGGACGAGTAACTGGTCCTAACTTGAGATAAGACTATTCCTAACTCTTTGTGAAATCCACCCCAGGACACCTTTGGTATTGTCAAAGACCAGTATTCTCACTTGGGGTGTATCCCAACGTACATGTATGCATGAAAAAAAAAAAACTTGTGAAATTTTGGGCTCAACTGGTCATCGAATTTGCAAGGAAATAATTAAAGGAAAAACACCCTTGTTGAACAAATGTGTGTGCTTTCTGATGCCTAATAAAAGGCTTCAGGCCTGAAGTCTTTTATTATTTGAGTGAGAACTTACCTCTTTCTCAAAACCATGTTACTTCAGAGGGAGCCGTTTCTCACAATAATTTTTAATACTAAGATACAGACAGCCTGACAGACAGACAGAATCCTTGCATTTTACGCGAAATGCTTCATGGACGCTGAGCTCACGGGCACATTTTTACGTACAAAAACCAGCTATCAGCCAGTCACTTGCCTCCTTTGACCCCAGGTGCTTTTTGACCCCAGTGAGCCTAGTGAGGGCGCTTTTTTGTGCGATTGTTGTCACATGCAATAATAACAACAATAATAATTTCTTATAATAGCGCATTTCACAATAACTGTCTCAATGCGCTTTACATTAGTCTCCAGGTACCAATTTCATAGCGCTGCTTAGTGGCCGATTTTGTGCTTACTGTCCGATTTCTATTTCATTGCGCTGCTAACCGTAAGCACACGAAAAGGCATGCTAACCTTCCGGTGCTTACCACACAAAAATAAATTACGTCACAATGCAAATCCATGGAAAACGCGCAATATGGCCGACCAATTTTTCTGCTAACCTGTGAAATACGCTAAGGCTTAAGCCAATTTTTCTGCTACAGTAAGAACGCAAATTTGCTTACCGTTAAGCAGCGCTATGAAATTGGGCCCTGGTCATTGGGCCAATAACATCCCTGTAATCTTAATCAGCTCCATATGGGGAGTACAAGCTGGCCTACCGATTATAGTGCTCCCAAGACTTTTTCATTCACAATATCAAACCCTCGTTGGTACCCATTTATACCCCTGGGTGAAAAGAAGGAATCAGAGTAAAGTATCTTGTGCAAGGACACAAGTGACATGACCAGGATTCCAACCCACACTCCGATGACTTAACCACCAGAATTTGAATTTGATGCTCTTAACCACTCAGCCATGACATCCTATAAACATGCAAGGTGTCTGGTAGACCTTTCTTTTGCTGATAAACGAATCGCCTTGGTTGGCATAGTCGGCCGAACGTTGGTAAAACACTAAATCGTAAAAACAAGATGTTTTAACAAAATTCAACATTTTCTGCAAACTTTCAATTATATAATAATTAATACCTCTCATAATACATGTAATAAGTTGTTTTGTTTTAAACAAAATCAACAAATTTTGTTTCATTGCTCCCAAAAATAGCGATCTTTTCTTGATTTGCACTTTCCATAGTTTTCCAATCTGGGTTGACAAAAACTCGGGCTGTGACGTGACTTTGCAAAAGATCTATACTTACCTCAAGGGGGAAGAACGGTGCCATAATGGAGAATGAGGTATTATCTGCTAACGCTGCAAGAGTAGCACTTAAAAATGTGACCTTCTGATTCCAGGTCATCTTGGAAGGAGTAGCCTTATCCTCAACAGAGTGATTGACAGCTGTTTCCTCCAAATGATTGGTCGAACCGATGGCTGTCCTTTGATTGGCAGATGAAGAGGGCGGAGCTTTAGAATTAACATCATCTGATTGGCTGAATGTTACCTCTGTGTCATGAATCCATGAATCTTTCTCGATAACCTGTATATTGTTCACAGCTCCAACACCATTGGCAGTTCTATCCATAGTTCTTTCATATAAAAGCAACACAAAAAACAGAAAAATAATTTAACAACTTCCAACTGTAAAAACTGGCAGGCCTTGAATAATTGTGTTGCACTGTGCTTATGGTGCCCTTTAAAACAATCAATTACAAATTAACATTTCCTTCCTTAAAGGCAGTTGACACTATTGGTAATTGTCAAAGACTAGCCTTCACAGTTGGTGTATCTCAACATATGCATAAAAAAAGACAAACCTGTGAAAATCTTAGCTCAATCGGTCATCGAACTTGCGAGATAATAAAGAAAGAAATAAACACTCTTGGCACACGAAGTTGTGTGTGTTTAGATGGTTGCTTTCGAGACCTCAAGTTCTAAATCTGAGGTCTGGAAATCAAATTCGTGGAACATTACTTCTTTCTCGAAAACTATGGCACTTCAGAGGAAGCCGTTTCTCACAATGTTTTATACCATCAACCTCTCCCCATTACTCATCACCAAGAAAGGTTTTATGCTAATAATTATTTTGAGTAATTACCAACAGTGTCCACTGCCTTTAATGTGTTTTTAGAGGGCAGGTTCTTAAAAGTGACAAAAGTAGGCCACAATGTGGTACACTTATTACTTGTATCAGCTCTACTGCCAAATGGAAACACCACTGTGTGACGAAACTAAAGCTGAAGTTAACGTGCTGGAATACTCATTGAATTCTTCACCTACGGCTAAATAGTGCCGCTGGCTGTTAGTGTTAGATTTAAGTGAGAGAATGAAACAGATTTAGCCAGCGTTTATATTACAGTTACAGGCCGTAACTGCCATGGTTGATCGCACCTTTATCAAAGAAACATGTGGGCGTACTACATCCAGCCTTCCCTTAAATGCTGGAGGCAAAATTATATAACTTTGTTCTCCTTGTTTGCTTGCTGTTGACATCAAGGCCCTTTTTTGTTTACTTTTGTTTGTTTGTTTGTTGTTGTTTTTTCTTTGTTTGTTTGTTTGTTTGTTTGTCGGGGTGTTTGTTTGTTTGTTTATTTGTTTGTTTGTTGGGGTGTTTGTTTCTTTGTTTGCTTGGAAAATCTTCAATCAAGGGAACTTGGCAAACTCCCACGAGGAGACAACAGCCAATCTCTCTTGCATAAATACAAACATCAGAATTTGGGGACTTTTTGTACAAAAAACACGATGTCCACAGATTTACATTAAACTTATACTGTTTGAAGATAATGATAGTAGAAAGCGTACCTTAAGTTATTATTCATAAATAGCTCAGACAGTTTCACTATTCCTATTGGTGGAGAGCGCGTCACATGGGTGTGTATAAACCTATGTTTAATGTAAATCAGTGGACATTGTGTTTTTGGTCCTACAAAAAGTAGACCCTTTAAAGACACTGGACATTATTGGTAATTGTCAAAGACCAGTCTTCTCACTTGTTGTATCTCAACATAATATGCATAAAATAACAAACCTGTGTAAAATTGAGCTCAATTGGTCATCGAAGTTGCAGGATAATAATGAAAGAAAAAATACCATTGTCACACGAAGTTGTGTGCCTTCAGATGCTTGATTTCGAGACCTCAAATTCTAAATCTGAGTTATCAAAATCAAATTCAGGGAAAATTACTTCTTTCTCGAAAACTACATCACATCAGAGGGAGCCGTTCCTCACAATGTTTTATACTATCACCTCTCCCTATTACTCATTACCAAGTAAGGTTTTATGCTAATAAATTATTTTGAGTAGTTACCAATAGTGTCCACTGCATTTAACACTGATTATGAAACGCACAAATAAATACACTGCGATTCAGTAACTAAACGACAATTTATTGATTCTACATAGAAGTGATTGTGAAATCAACAGTTTGCTTTGGGGATTCGAACCCACAATATTGTGATTGCAACTCCTGCAGTCTAACCACTGGAGCACACTTAACTAAACTCAGTGGCGCAATTCCTGCAGTCTAACCACTGGAGCACACTTAACTAAACTCAGTGGCGCAATTCCTGCAGTCTAACCACTGGAGCACACTTAACTAAACTCAGTGGCGCAATTCCTGCAGTCTAACCACTGGAGCACACTTAACTAAACTCAGTGGCGCAATTCCTGCAGTCTAACCACTGGAGCACACTTAACCAAACTCAGTGGCGCAATTCCTGCAGTCTAACCACTGGAGCACACTTAACTAAACTCAGTGGCGCAATTCCTGCAGTCTAACCACTGGAGCACACTTAACCAAACTCAGTGGCGCAATTCCTGCAGTCTAACCACTGGAGCACACTTAACTAAACTCAGTGGCGCAATTCCTGCAGTCTAACCACTGGAGCACACTTAACTAAACTAAGTGGCGCAATTCCTGCAGTCTAACCACTGGAGCACACTTAACCAAACTCAGTGGCGCAATTCCTGCAGTCTAACCACTGGAGCACACTTAACTAAACTCAGTGGCGCAATTCCTGCAGTCTAACCACTGGAGCACACTTAACTAAACTAAGTGGCGCAATTCCTGCAGTCTAACCACTGGAGCACACTTAACCAAACTCAGTGGCGCAATTCCTGCAGTCTAACCACTGGAGCACACTTAACTAAACTCAGTGGCGCAATTCCTGCAGTCTAAACACTGGAGCACACTTAACTAAACTCAGTGGCTTGTAAGGTCTGCATACTGTATCTACCCTAACCCAAACATGGCTGCAAGTATCTAAATCCTTTAGGTGACTTAATATTTTGATACAGATGGTCCCAACATAGCTGGCTGAAGCTTCCTCAATATTGTTGTTTTAATTTATCCACAAAAAGTCACTAAACTTGTTGACAAGTCGTTAAATGTCTGTCCAGGTGATATAACGTTCTGACTCAATCCGCAACTCCTGCGACACAGACCAGTAACAACTTGTCCACATAAGTCACTAGGGTCGTTTGATGTTTGCTCAGATTTTGAAACTGTAATTATATTTGGTTTGCGGTAACACCATCTGTGTATCTACTTAGAGAACTGTCTTGCTTTATTCTACTGCCGCAGAGTAGATAATCAGAGGTTCGGGAGACTTCTCAGTTGTGAAAAGAACTGTCCTGCAAGACAGTTCTCTTTATATCGATAAGAACAAACTCTACCTGGCAAGTAGATACACACATGGTGTTACCGCAAACCAAATATCCATTGATACCTCACCATGCAATGCCTCAAATCCTATTGTAATTAACTGTTTTTATTGGGGGTTTTTCTGTATGATTGCAGTTCATCATTGTTTGTACTTCACCATGTTCACCAGTCCTGTTCCTGTGTGTTTTTGAATATCTTTTTACATTAATAATTAGAATAATATCAATAATAATAATGTTTTTACTATTTAATTATTGTAAATCATGTGCAGTTTGGCCTGTGGGCCACGAAATGTGATACCAATAAAATGAAATGAAATGAAATGAACTTGCCAGGCAAACAAAAGTATACCAAATACAACTTCTGCAGCACAATGAGTGCTGTGTATAATAAAATTATTAACTTTATGAGCAGTACGAATAGTCATGATTTTTCTATTACCCACTGGTTTGGGTTGTCAAGCTATATTTATGGATGCTTTTGTCTGTTGACTACTCATCAAATTCTTAACTGTGTACGGGAAAAAATTAGTGATCCGCTGGCAGATAGCTTAAAACTGAGGCGGATTGCAAGATTCAGCCAGCCTTTATATTTATAGTCTCACTTAAAGGAACATGTTGCCTTGGATCGGTCGAGTTGGTCTGTGAAAAGCGTTTGTTATAATATGCATATGGGTAGAAAGATGCTGTAAAAGTAAAATACAATGATTCACACAAACATGCCTCGAAATGGCACGGTTTTCCTTTTACCTTGTCGACTAACACGGTCGGCCATTTATGGGAGCCAAATTTTTTACTCCCATAAATGGCCGACCGTGCTAGTTCGCACAGTAAAAGGAAAACCACGCAATTTCGAGGCAAACTTGTGTGGATCATTGTATTCTACTTTTAAATTATCTTTCCAACCATATGCATTTTATAACAAATGGTTACAAACGCTTTTTTATAGACCAACTCGTCCGATCCAAGGCAACGTGTTCCTTTGTGGCAGCCCTGGGCCCAATTTCATAGAGCTGCTTAAGCAAAAATTTTTGCTTAAGCAAAAATTTCATTGCTTAGTAAAATCAGATTACCTGGCAAGACTCCACTCAATTGTAATGCTAAGTAAACAACAGCTTAATACTAGTCATAAGCAATGTATATGGCAGGAAATTTTGGCCAGTAACGTGTAAAATAAGCGAGCTATTTTCGTGCTTAAGCAAATTTTTTGCTTAAGCAGCTCTATGACATTGGCCCCTGATTATAGATGCTTGATCGTATCTGCTGATGCTCCAAAGAAATTGCTTACGGCCTACTGGTTTTATCAAAGAAACATTTGGGCTAATGTACATTGCACAAGAAGTTGAAAAATTAAGGACCATCACTCAATGGTAATCTAGTCATAACATTACATCATCGCAAAAAAACGTGTGGGAGTTTTATTTGTAAGAATCAACAACATGTTGCCATTAATTTGTAATTGTCATGGTGTGTAAAAATAAAATGTACATGAAAGTATAGACTTCTTATCAAAGGAAAAAACAGAGCGAACCAAATGCGTGGTCTAACTTTAAAGTAAGAAACTACTTTTTAGTGAAGAATAATTTAGACATGTCAGAACAATGAGGTTCGTTCCACTATTGTCTCCACGAACGAGACGATAGTGGAACAAAACTCATCATACATAGTTCTGGTGAGGTTCGATCGTTCCATTATCGTCTCGTTCGTAAAGACGATAGGCGGTGGAACAAAACTCAGTCATAGTTCTAAATCTAAGACTAACTAAGATTTAAAAGAAGCAAAGTCAACCAGAAGCACACTTCACTTGCTCTGCAGAAAATAATTATTCTTCACTAAGTATAGTTTCTTAGAAGTTCTACACTAGTTCTACATCTAGCTAGGACTTTAGGAGTACACACAGTTGACTCATCCAGTCCTAGCTAAAATGACAGACTAAATCAATACCATTTTCGGAGTAACACATGTTCATTTACCTAGTTGCGATAACGTAACCCTACTGTCCTGCCGTCGGCAGGAGGGTTACGTTATCGCAACTATCATTTACCATGCATTTTTGGCATTACAAAAACAATTCCTTTACTTACATTATGATGTTTCACCTTGCGAAATGTTTGTATTGCAGGGCAAGGAAGAAGCGGTCGCAGTCTCAGTCAGTCTCACCATGTATGGAGTATCTCACATTATTATAATTACAATCAAAACCGTAGAACGAAATGGTGGAATTTACAAGAGGCTTTGATTTTTGACCATGGAGGTACTTCTACCTTCATGCTTTGACATAATAGATAAAGTTGTAGATTGCAGCACCAGCTTGCTGAAGAAGATTTGACTAATTAATTATCAAATTGTGACAGAGATTACACCACCGGCCGGCTAGCTCGTCACACTTCATTCATGCACTTTGTTCCACTTCAGTTGTGCAATAAAACACACTATCAAAAAATGTAAACATGCTGTCGCGTATAGACTTGGTTCGTGATTTTCTACCCGATTTTAAGAGAAGTGACTGAAATAGCAGCGCCCTCTTGTGGATTAACCCCGACATTGTATAGAGCGTGTGTGACAGCCACTGTGAGACACTTTTTCTGTGATTAACGGCCCACTCCAATGATTTATTAAATTCTGAAACTAATTATGTTTTCCGAGTGTATTTTATTGTGTGTCCTACAATAAATTGAAACTGTTTTTTATGCGTATGAGCGCAGCGTAGGAGCATGGAAGTGGGAAACTTTTTCTGTGGTTTACGCGGAGAACAATGACCATGATCTCAGACTTGAAAATAAGTCTAGCCGTGGTGTGGTGTTGTTTTTTGCTCAACGTTGTGCAATCACAACAGCGCCACTGATCGGGTAGTCCTGCTACGATTGTACCGTGGCGGCGGCTGGTGTAATGGCCCAGTTTCATAACAGCTGCTATAAGCACAAACATTAATTTGCTTTGCCAAATTTCTACGTGATTTTCAGGATAAGCAAACAACAGCTGAATACCATTATAACAAGCAATAATGTGGTACACCTGTTAGCAAATTTGAGTGCTTATAGAAGCTCAATGATGGGCCCTGGGTCCAGTTATTATTTTCACTCTTGTTACCTCAAGGAAAATCTTGCTGAGCAAAACAGGATAAGCAGTCAACATTTCAAAAATTTACATAACTTGCGAACTTGTTTGCTTAGCAAAGGCAATATGTTGGGTAGTATTTAAGTTTGCTCAGAAAGTGCAGCTTTATAAAAATTGAGATCTGCTGATTTTGTGGCTTTACCGTAGGCCCAATGCAACCTTGAGCCATCCGCTCATCAGAAACAACTTTAAACATTGCAAATATTATTTAATTTCAGCAATCTTGGGCCATCCGCTCATCAGATACAACTTTAAACATTGCAAATAATGCTTTCATTTCAGCACCCTTGAGCCATCCGCTCATCGGGTACAACTTTAAACATTGAAAATATTAATTCATTTCAGCAACCTTGAACCATCCGCTCTTTAGGTATACTTTAAACATTGCAAATATTATTTCATTTCAGCAACCTTGGGCCATCCGCTCATCAGGTACAACTTTAAACATTGCAAATATTATTTAATTTCAGCAATCTTGGGCCATCCACTCATCAGGTACAACTTATTTCACCAATATTATTCTTTCATTTCAGCAACCTTGAGCCATCCGCTCATCAAGTAAAACTTTAAACATTGCAAATATTATTTCATTTCAGCAACCTGGGCATTGACTTAATGTGAAACCTTTTGATATAAATAATGTATGTATTATATTATCACTTGGGTCAGCATCAAACTCTTAATAAGCATTATCAACTCAACTTGTTTGACCCCAATTCGGAGCTGAGGGCAACACTTGGTTGCCCCACTCAGGTCTTTGAACTGTATTTGAACTGTCCACTTTGTAATCTGTTGTTTGGGAAATCTTGTATTGTCGTTGTGCGGAGACTCCGGAAAATCTTTGAACTAGCCTAAGTTTAACTAGAACAGCGAAGCTGTCATGGCGAGCTGCCGATCACCAGATAGAACCAATGACTGACAGAAAAACCAATCATTTGATCAACTGATGGGAACGTTGACAAGTATGAAGTAATGACCATTTAAGGTTTTCATTGCTTTAGCTCATCCAACTGGAACCAGTGATAAAGTCTTTACGTTTCATCTTTTCATATTATCTACATGTAAGCAGCAATACTTAATAAAAACTTTGCACTCATCAGTGATGCACTCTTTGAGTTTTATCGTTTCATAAATAGTAATATTTGATTTAGGTTTCAAGTCGGTACATCAATGGAAATAAAGAGTTATGCCTGATCAATTTGTTCATTGTTCAACTGAAACCAGCGATTAATTATTTAAGTTTAATCTCTTCATATAAATCCACATGTATAAAGCAATATTTGACTTAAGTTTCAAGTCAGATCATCATTGCAATCAGGAGTTATGACCACTTAAGGTGTTCATTGTCTCAGCTCATTCAACTGGAACAAGTGATGCACAAAAAGAGGTTTATCTTTTCATTAAGCTATATGTAAAACACAATAGTTTGAAGTCAGTTTATCATTGAAATCAGGAGTAAAGTCTATTAACATGTTTCATTGTTTTAGATCATTCAACTAAAACCTGTGATTAATTCTTTGAGTTATCTCTTTTCATATGAATCTACTTGTTAGAAGCTTAAGTTTCAAGTCAGTACATCATTGCAATAAGTAGCCTTGCTCAAGTATGGTGGCCCTGAAGGGACACAGCCAGTCGTGAATATTTTCGCGACGTCGTATATTTATTCACGACAAGTCGCGAATATTTTCGCGACGTCGCGAATATTTTCACGACTTGTCGCGAATATTTTCACGACTAGTTGCAAATATTTGTTACGACGTCGTGAATAATTCTGCGACTAGTCGTGAAAAATTCGCGACTAGTCGTAAATATTTTTTCAGTAGCTTGAGTGTGTAATTCTTACACGGCACGCGTAGAGAGCCAAGCTATGAAGATTGTAGCCACTCAGCTATGTGTATGGGGCCCATGTTTTATCCAGTAGAATTGTTATCGAAGTTCGAAAAAACAGTGTCTGACTTTCATCAATATTTCGGGGGTTTTCAAGGTTGAATTACTCCAAACCCAAATAATTCTGAATGCCAAAGGATTAATCTTTCAGTTAAACTTGGTGGGGGATTACGTGATGCGTTGCACCCTGCCGTGACGGAACGAACTCGCGTTTCAAGTTGGAAATAACAACGCAAATTGCTCTAACATTTCAGGTAAAAATTGTCAAATTTATTTGCTGAAATTGTCAACACATTATAATTAAACTTATCATTGGGTTGTTTGTAAAATTTACCTCGGGTGACATATAACGTTATGTTTTATCTGAAGAGTGAAAGTGCCAACGTTTATTGCCTAGCATAGGATAGCCTACTCCTACTAAAGTACTAGTAAAACTATAACGTCAGGCCTCGTAGGCCTACCGTAAGGGCCATACGTCAACGTTAGTTTTGTTTAAATAACCCACCATCGATTTGCAAGAGTCGGAATTCTCCTCCGGATCCATCATCGTACGGGACAGCTTTCAGCTTAGTCTTACTAAGCCGTCAACGTGAATACAGTAATTACACACTCAAGCTACTTAAAAAATATTCGCGACTAGTCGCAGAAATATTCACGACGTCATGAAAATGTTCGCGACTAGTCGTGAAAAAATTCGCGACTAGTCGTAAAAAAATTCGCGACTTGTCGTGAAAAAATTCGCGACTAGTCGTGAAAAAATTCGCGACTTGTCGTGAATAACTTGTTGTAGGATCTGTGTTGAAGCCACTGACCTCATTACTATAATGAGCGAAGAGTTCCCACGGTCAGCTCATTACCATAATGCCCGCGAAAGACGAGACATGTTTACCTCACACACCACCACCACGGACGCATGATAGGGTCCAAAGGTCGTGATAAGGGAAGTGCGTGATTGGACGTCAAAATGAATAATTCATTTGCCTCACATCCCGTGTTGTCTGATAGGTCTGACGAACGATGTAAATATTCATGAGCTGCATACTAGCATATCCTAGAGCCCCCCCCCCCAATTTCGTCCACTATTGGAATTTTTTCAATACAACACATTAAAACGGGAAGATACAGACCCGACAAGGCTGTCGGCCTCACGGCCTCCGCATGCGGTTAGTGGTGTACGAGTGCGATGGCTTGTGTGAACAGTATTCGTGCGATGTGACAGTGTGTATACGGGTGGGTCATTCGGTGTGATCGCACACACCATGCACAGGGTATACGGCGGGTGGGTTTACAGCTGCGTCTTTTCGGAGCGAATAATGCGACTGCCTTGAGCAAGGCTATGCAATAAGGAGTTATGACCATTTAATCTTTTCATTGTTTTGGCTCATTCAACTGAAACCTGTAATTAATTCTTTGAGTTATCTATTTAAATATGAAGCCACTTGAAAGAGGCAATATTTTACTCAATAAGTTTCAAGTCAGTACATCATTGCAAAAATGAGTTAAGACCATTCAAAGGGAAGGTACACGTTTGGTAATTACTCAAAACAAATATTAACTTAAAAACTGACTTGGTAACGAGCATTGAAGAGCTGTTGATAATATAATACATTGTGAGCTAGGGCTCCCTCTAAAGTAGCATAAATTTGTAAATAGAGGTGATTTCTCTCTAAAATAATAAAAGACTTCTAGCTAGAAGTCTTTTATTCCTATCTGTCAGCACACAAATTCGTCCATCAAGGGTGTTTTTTCTTTCATCTTTTTTTCCCAACTCCGATGACCAATTTAGCTCAAATGTTCACAGGTTTGTTATTTGATGCATATTATGTTGAGATACACTGGTCTTTGACAATAAACAGTAGTGTACCTTCCCTTTTTAATGTTTTTCATTGTTTAAGCCCATTCAACAAACCTATGATTAATTCTTTGAGTTATCTCTTTTCCTATGACTCTACTTGTAAGAGGCAATATTTGACTAAGTTTCAAGTCAGTACATCAATGCAATAAGGAGTTATGACCATTTCAAGGAGTTATGTACATTTAATGTTGTTCACTGTTTTTGCTCATTCAACTGACACCTGTGTTTAATTCTTTGAGTTTAAGATTTTCATATGAAGTAAAACAATATCTGACTTAAGTTTCAAGTCAGTACATCATTGCAATAAGGAGTTATGACCATTAAATGTTTTTTTTTATTGTTTTAGCTCATTCAACTGAAACCTGTGATTAATTCTTTGATTTATCTCTTTAAATATGAATCTACTTGTAAGAGGCAATATTTTACTTAATAAGTTTCAAGTCAGTACATCATTGCAAAAAGGAGTTAAGACCATCTAAAGGGAAGGTACACGTTTGGTAATTACTCAAAACAAATATTAAAGTCACCTGGAAGTGGTATTTTTTCAAAATAAAGCTTTTGTCACAAATATATGTGTTTTGATGAGTGGAATGTGAATAAACAATTAACTTAGGTTTTAAAAAATCAGTTATTATGTTATTTACAAATTTAAGAGTAGACCCCGACCCGAGAGGGCGCTGTTCGTGACGTCAATCGAGGCAGACTTTGCCTGTAATGCGTAGAGTAAACACAATTGCAAAGTACATGTACGGACCAAGTCGTGAGTTTGTACGTTAAAAAAAAACTGTTTTTGTTTTTTCCGGCAATGCCGACCAGGTGTATTGCTGCTGAATGCAGAAAACACTTTTTGAAATGTACCAACTCACGACTTAGACGATGTACTTTGCACGTGTGTTTACTGTACGCATTGCAGGCAAAGTCTGCCTTGATTGACGTCACAAAAGGGGTAGGCGGAGTCAGCCCCCAAACAACTTTATATATTTTTTAAACATATAAATCGTGACAAACAATTACTAAAAAATTGTTTTATTGTTCGTAAGCATATACTCTTATGTTTGAAAGAAAAACAATTATATTTCCAGGTGACTTTAACTTAAAAACTGACTTGGTACTGAGCATTGGAGAGCTGTTGATAGTAGGGCTCCCTCTAAAGTAGCATAGATTTTGAAATAGAGGTGATTTATCTCCTAAATAATAAAAGACTTATAGCTAGAAGTCTTTTATTCCTATCTGTAAGCACACAAATTCGTCCAACAAGGGTGTTTTTTCTTTCATCTTTTTCTCCCAATCCGATGACCAATTGAGCTCAAATTTTCACAGGTTTGTTATATGATGCATATTATGTTGAGATACACTAAGTGAGAACACTGGTCTTTGACAATTATCAATAGCGTACTTTTCCTTAAATGTTTTTCATTGTTTAAGCCCATTCAACTGAAACCTGTGATTAATTCTTTGAGTTATCTCTTTTCATATGATTTTACCGGTAAGAGGAAATTTTGACTAAGTTTCAAGTCAGTACATCATTGCAATAGGGAGTTATGACCATTTCATGTTTTTCATTGTTTTAGCTCATTCAACAGAAACCTGTGATTAATTATTTGAGTTATCTCTTTTCGAATAAATCTACTTGTAAGAAGCAATGTTTGACTTAAGTTTCAAGTCAGTACATCATTGCAATAAGGAGTTATGATCATTAAAAATGTTTCTTTTTTTAAGCTCATTCAACTGAAACCTGTGATTAATTCTTTGAGTTTTATATTTTCATATGAATCTACATGTAAGAAGCAATACTTTACTTAAGTTTCAAGTCAGTACATCATTGCAATAAGGAGTTATGACCATTTAATGATTTTCATTGCTTTAGCTCATTCAACTGGAACCTGTGATTAATTCTTTGAGTTATCTCTTTTCCTATGAATCTACATGTAAGAAGCAATGTTTGACTTAAGTTTAAAGTCAGTACATCATTGAAAAAAGGAGTAATGATCATTTATATGTTTTCATTGTTTTAGCTCATTCAACTGAAACCTGTGATTAAGTCTTTGAGTTTTATATTTTCATATGAATCTACATGTAAGAAGCAATATTTTACTTAAGTTTCAAGTCAGTACATCATTGCAATCAGGAGTTATGACCATTTCATGTTTTTCAATGTTTTAGCCCATTCAACTGAAACCTGTGATTAATTCTTTGAGTTATCTCTATTCCTATGAATCTAAATGTAAGAAGCACTATTTTACTAAAGTTTCAAGTCAGTACATCATTGCAAGCAGGAGTTATGACCATTAAATATGTTTCATTGTTTCAACTCATTCAACTGGAACCAGTCCCGAAAATGAAAATCCACCGGCATACAACTCGGTGAAAGTTGAACCAAAGATATTTGGGAAATGTTCCCAACAAACATCAGTAAAACAAACATACTTCGGGTGTTGATTTATTTTAAGGGCAAGACTAATGTTTAAAAGCATTATTCACAGAATTCAGAACACAGGGTGAGGGGAGCCACGTGAACGAGTCTTGAAACCTACAATTCTTTTATTTTTGGCGGCCCAGGGTGGAATCCCTCTCCACTCCAAGAAGAAGCACCAACAAGCTCATTGAGAAACAGTGAAGAGTGTCGCCAATATCCGATTGCAAATCAGTAGTTGTCAATTTTAGGTGTTACGAGCCGATCGACGCTTGTCCCTGCGTCTATAGTGCCGAGTCGGTTGGTCCTCTAGAACAACCAAGGCCAATTTCTTAAAGCTGCTAAGAACACAAACTTGCTTAGTATGAAATGCTTGCCTTGATACAAGCAGGATTACCAAAAGATAAATAAACAACAGCTGAATGCCAGTTACAAGTATTATGCAACAAATGGTAATTTGGTTGGTAATCCTGTTTTTATCAAGGAAGAAATTTCATGCTGAGCAAATTTTTTCCTTGGAGCAGCTCTATGAAATTGGGCCCTGTTCGGTGCAAAAGTCCATAAACAACAGTTTGGCATAGAAAAGAAGGGCGAGTTGGCTAGATGTCAAGTGAAGGATTCTTTAAAGGCAGTGGACACTATTGGTAATTGCCAAAGACTATGCCTTCACAGTTGCTGTATCTCAACATTATGCATAAAATAACAAACCTGTGAAAATTTGAGCTCAATCGGTCGTCGAACTTGCGAGATAATAATGAAAGAAAAAAACACCAATTTCACACGAAATTGTGTGCGTTTAGATGGTTGATTTCGAGACCTTAAGTTCTAAATCTGAGGTCTCGAAATCAAATTAACGGAAAGTTACTTCTTTCTCGAAAACTATGACACTTCAAAGGGAGCCGTTTCTCACAATGTTGTATACCATCAACCTCTCCCCATTACTCGTCACCAAGAAAGGTTTTATGCTAAAAATTATTTTGAGTAATTACCAATAGTGTCCACTGCCTTTAATTAGATTCTGCGACCATCGCTTCTGCTTATTGAGTTATTGTATGAAAAAGAACAATACATACTTCTTAAAGTCACGTTCACCTTAGAATTCTCCTGAAAAAAAAAAGAAAAAAAAAATGGAAGGTACACGTTTGGTAATTACTCCAAACAAATATTAACTTTAAAACTGACTTGGTAACGAGCATAGGAAAGCTATTGATAGTATAAAACATTGTGGGAAACGGCTCCCTCTGAAGTAACGTAGTTTTCGAGAAAGAGGTAATTTCTCACTAAAATAATAAAATACTTCTAGCTGGAAGTATTTTATTCCTATCTGAAAGCACCCAATTCGTCCAACAAGGGAATTTTTCTTTCAGAATTTTCTCGCAATGTCGATGACCAATCGAGCCCAAATTTTCACAGGCTTGTAATTTTATGCTTATGATGGGATACACCAAGTAAGGACACTGGTCTTTGACAATTACCAAACGTGTACAGTGCCTTTAAGTCACGTTTCAACCATCCCCTACAATTCAGGAAAATATTGCGGGGGGGGGGGGGGGAGACGGAGCCCAACCTTAAAGGGACACGTTGCCTCGGATCGGTCGAGTTAGTCTTTGAAAAGCGTTTGCAACCGTTCGTTATAAAATGCATATGATTAGAAAGATATTTTAAAAGTAGAATATAATGATCCACACAAGTATCACTCGAAATTGCGTGGTTTTCCTCTTAACTCGTCGACAAACACGGTCGGCCATTTATGGGAGTCAAATGTTTGACTCCCATAAATGGCCGACCGTGTTAGTTCGCCACGTAAAAGGAAAACCGTGCAATTTTGAGGCAAATTTGTGTGGATCATTGTATTCTACTTTCAAAACATTTTTCTCACCATATACATTTCATAACAAACGGTTACAAACGCTTTTTAGAGACCAACTCGACCGATCCAAGGCAACGTGTTCCTTTAATCGCCAAGAAAATTAGAATACGCGTCTGTTAGAGGCACTGGACGCGCTTAGTTATAATTTTGATGAATACCATTTTTCACTTTTGTGTACACCAACATAAGGACAAACCTGTGAATCTTGTGCCTTAAAGTTAATTCGTCATCGAACTTGCAAGAGAATAATGCAATAGGAAACCCTTGTTGCATTACTTTGTGTGCTTTCAGATGCATAATTTAAAGGCTTCAGCTGAAGTATTTTATTATTAAGGGAGAAATTACCTCTTAAAAAACTTCATCAGTTCACAGAAGTGCTGTTTCTCACAATGTTTAATACTATCAACAGCTCTCCATTGCCAGTCACCAAGTCAGCTGTTATGCTAACAATTATTTTAAAGTCACCTGGAAATAGAATTTTTTTCTTTCAAACATAAGAGTATATGCTTACGAACAATAAAACAATTTTTTTAGTAATTGTTTGTCACGATTTATATGTTTAAAAAATATATAAAGTTGTTTGGGGGGCTGACTCCGCCTACCCCTTTTGTGACGTCAATCGAGGCAGACTTTGCCTGCAATGCGTATAGTAAACACACGTGCAAAGTACATGTACGTCCAAGTCGTGAGTTGGTACATTTCAAAAAGTGTTTTTCTGCATTCAGCAGCAATACACCTGGTCGGCATTGCCGGAAAAAAACAATTTTTTTTTTTAAACTTACAAATTCACGACTTGGTCCGGACATGTACTTTACGCATTACAGGCAAAGTCTGCCTCGATTGACGTCACGAACAGCGCCCTCTCGGGTCGGGGTCTACTCTTAAATTTGTAAATAACATAAGAACTGATTTTTTAAAACCTTAGTTAACTATTTATTCACATTCCACTCATCAAAACACATATATTAGTGACAAAAGCTTTATTTTGAAAAAATACCACTTCCAGGTGACTTTAAGTAATTATATAATAAATTCCGGTGCCTTTAACACGTATTAACCAAAGGCAAGCCTCTCGCAATAAGTTGTTTCTGCCGTCAAGTCTTCAACCCGTAAGTAAGTTGATTAATCAAGCCCCAACCTTGACGCTGCCGCCAAGAAAGTTATGTTCTTTTGTCTTTCCCAAACGGGGTTTTGCTTGAGATAATTGAAATCAATTTGGTTGGCGACTGCCGCTTTGGCTTTCTGTTGATAAAGGTGTTTTTAACGTGTTTTCCAGCCCTAACCTTGACGTTTTCACTAGGAAATTAGGTTACATGGCTGATTAAACCACCGTTCTCCCTTCGTTCGCCTTTTCCTGCTTTACAAACCGCCGCCATTTTAAAACTGTTAGTTTTAAACGGGGTGTATTCGCGCATGAGTACCACGAACTGTAAACCCGTGTGTTATAAATAATTGCGATTGCTTAGGGCACTGCACGCAGTTTCTAAAGCAACAGAACACATAGCAACCTATTTTATAAAGACACCAGACCTCTCAAGCTTGTGTTGCAGAATCACTATTTCTTTGGTTTTGGTGACTTCTGCATGTGCTATACAAAGTATGGATTCGACAGTAAAGAAGTTTTCGCGTAATACCGTTTCCCTTATTCTGGCACTCACTTTGGTCTTGAGTTTCTACGTCCTTCCCCTGAATGGAGAAATGTGTTCTGCAACGACCTCTGCAGTCGATGGAGAAAACTTGTCGGCTTTGCAGAAAAGGGCATTCTCTAATTTCAGATCAACCTGTCGCAGAGAGCCACCAATACATAAGTCAACCATACAGAGTGAGTCAACCATACAGAGTAAGTAAATAATACTATTACTCGTTGGAACACGTTGCGTTGGATCGGTCGAGTTGGTCTTTGAAAAGCGTTTGTAACCGTTTGTTTAACCGTTTTCTTTAAAAGTAGAACATAGCCTAATGATCCACACAAGTATCACTCGAAACTGCGTGGTTTTCCTTTTACCTCGTCGACTAACACTGTCGGCCGGCCATTTTTATGGGAGTCAAATTTTTGACTCCCATAAATGGCCGACCGTGTTAGCAAAGTAAAAGGAATCGCAATTACGAGGCAATCTTGTGTGGATCATTGTATTCTACTTTTAAAACATTTCTCTAACCTTATGCATTTTATAACAAATGGTTACAAACGCTTTTCAAAGACCAACTCGACCGATCCAAGGCAATGTGTTCATTTAAGCACCAAAGTCATAGTTAGATGGTAACCGTTTTGTGCTAAATAGTTAATTGTATAGACTAACTTAAGAACATCTAAAACCAGCGTCGGGGATTTTTATACCATGATTAATGCCGATTTGGCATCCGGTGTTTCAAAGTTCTCGACCATCATTCTAACACGTTATGAATTACAAAATTCCTCATCCACAGAAAAATAAAGTTATCGTTTACATTTTTGTGGGAACTATATCAACACAACTGTTGTTAAAAAAAGTTACCCAACCGGCTGGTGTAAACCGTTTACACAACAGTTTCTGGGTTCATAATAGTAGTTTTGTGTAAAACTTGTGCTTACAAAACATTTACAAACAAAATTATTATTGTTTTGCTCTCGGCAATACACTTTCACCAACCGGCTTGAATGTATAGGCTAGTATAAACTGATGAGAGGGTGACAAAGATGCTAAATTCTAAACTTTTACGCATTTGTTTTCCTTTATGGTTATGGTTTTACTTTTACAGTTAATGTGTGTGTTCTTGTGTTGCTATAATTGCCGATAGTGGATTATTGTTAATTGTTTTGTCTTCTCTTTGTCTTAGCAACTGCGTCTGAGGAAGCTCCACCCTGCGCTCAAAATAAGTGTCGGTTGTATGGCTACATTGAGCTTCACCTGCCGATGACGTCACCAATGCGGCTAGAGTTTACAGCCAGCAATGCATATTTAAACGTGTACTTTTCCCCTAATGCTCCTGGTTATGATGCATCGACGATCCTCGTCCGTAAGTATTTAATGCGTTGACCACTCCATTGGTGGAAAAAATGGATCTGATAGCCTAGCCACCATTTATTGGAGAAATCATACCTTTATCTATAGCCTTCTCGTATCATGTCCTTTGTTATTAGAAAGTCATTGATTTTAAGGCGAACTGGACAGTTATCGATCATCCTATAGCTCAAATCTTTTTGCAAATAATTTTATCAATTGATATGTTTATTTCTTGTAAAGCAAGGTGTCAGCTATTTCCCTCAGGGTTTTAGAAAATTACACTCTTGTGCGTAGGTTTACCTGCAAATTTCAATCGCCGGTTTTAGTTCGTGTTCATTAGATCATTTATTTTGTTCTTTGACAAACAAGGTTGAGCCGTTTTGTTCTTTTAATACACTTTTTTGTTTAGATAAGAAGGTATTGTTTTTTTACTGCTTTAATTTCACACGGTTTAAAGTTAAAACGAAGATCACGCGATTTTGAAGCTTGTAATGTACTAAAATCAGGTTCTAACAAAATTGTTAGTCACGAAATCTTCAGTTGGATTAGTTTCAGCTGAAAATTTACAAACGTTTGCATATAAACGTGTTGAAATGGGAGGATAAATTTAAGAACATTGCTCGTTTTCTTTTTGTAATCGTTGAAAAATATTAATTTAAAGACAATGGACACTAAGAATGTATCTCAACATATCCAAAAACACAAAACTTGTAAAAATTTGAGCTCAATTGGTCGTTGGAGTTGCGAGATGAATGAAAAAACACCCTTATCATACGAAATTGTGTGCTTTCAGATGCTTGATTTCGAGACCTCAAATTCTAAATCTGGGGTCTCGAAATCAAGTTCATGGAAAATTACTTCTTTATCGAAAACTCCGTCACTTCAGAGGAAGCCGTTTCTCACACTGTTTTATGCTATCAACCTCTCCCAATTACTCGTTACCAAGTGAGGTTTTATGCTAATAATTATTTTGAGTAATTGGCAATAGTGTGTACTGCCTTTAAGTAACGGCACATTATGTTGTTACTATTTTCATTGCTGCAGAGATGACAGATGATATTGTTCGCATGTACACAAGGACATCCCCCTCTGCAACGTTTAACATCATTCAGTATAACGATGCCATCAACTTCATCGGAGTACCAGTTGTGATCACTTACGATAACGATAAAGGTCACTTCGAAGTGGCAGTCAAAGGAGTACCAGAATCTATAATGACCGACGATATTGCGCCTAAACCTGAACCCAGCTGGTTTGTTACTTTCTTTTCCCGTTCAGATCCTGAAATAAGTTTCACTGAGCCAATCATTACTGATTTCAATCCACAATTTAGAGAGTAGGGGTATAAGAAACCAATGATGGGACAATGTGACCCACATCAATTTCAGGCCGAGTCACACACTGCAGCGATAACGAAAACGATCGATAACGACGCAAAGAGAACGCATTCTATTGGTTGATTTGGTCCGCACCGAACACGCCCAAGCTTATTCAACCAATCGGGGGCTTGCATTTTTAACGTCATCGTTTTCGTTCTCTTTTTTTATCGAGGCTTGTTTGACCGGGCTTATGAGGCTAGGAAACAAATGATGAACAATTTTGCCAAGATCCGTGTTGCAAAACTTCCACATTTGAAGGTTATAGGTCGATTCGATCATCGATGCGTTTATCTGTAGTTACATATTAAACTGATTTAAAACAGGCATGGTCGAATTGCCGTGTGATAAAGGCCCGAGCCGAAGGCGAAGGCGAGGGCCTTTATCACACGGCAATTCGACCATGCCTGTTTTAAGAACGGCCGTGAAAGAACTCAGTAGCTCCCATTCCCATTCATAAATACCTTTTTGGTTAAAAGGCGTAATAAAGTAAGAAACTCTGTAAAACCTATCCGTTTCCGAGTGCTTGAGCTCTGTATGTCTCCACCTCCATGGTATGTTCAGTATACATGTTACATGTACATGTACATGTTCAATGTCCGTACGCGTGTTTTCCGGTTCCGTTCGTGCGCATGCGCGTATAGTCTTAGTGCATATTATTCGCTGGTTTTCCTTTCACACACAGCACGGCCAACTCACCGACAGCGACTGCATCGCGCGCCGGTTATAAACACTGGTCATTATCAAAGGTTGAAACACCCCCACGTGACGCGCTCTCCACCAATAGGAATAGCCTATTAAACTACGAATTACTGAGGTTGGAGCGAGCTCACGCGCCGTGGATTTTGCGGCGTTGTGCACGGCGTGAAGTTGGGCTGTGACAAGGGAGATCGCGAAGTTGTCATACTCACAGCTGACAGCCCCCCTTCTAATCCAAAATTTTTAGGGTAAAAATAAAGGGATTCGCAGCTTCTTAATTAGATTTTTATTGAAAATTTTTTGCAGCAAAATTATTACAACGAGGGCACTGTACAACGAGGGCACTGTAAAACCACACTTTACGTGCACAAACACATGACATCGTGTGAAAATTCTCTTGGAATTTCCTATTTGGTGGAACTGGGTTTACCCTTACTGGCATTGCTCAGCCACAGTAAGGTCTCATGTTACAAACTCCGGAACATTCTACAGAGATTTCCAGAATTTAGTCCTTTTTTTGCGAGCCAAAAATTGCAACAGTAATCATGTCTTACGCACGTTTATAATGCAGTACGCCGTGTTTGTTTATATCCAATACCCAATATAGGTCACGTGACACGGGGAGCGCAATCGGTCGTTTGGCTTTTATGTATTGCTGTTTATTCAAAATATTGTTCTTTACAATGAAATGTGTGAACTTTTGGTTTATATGTTTCAGTACAAAATAATGCATGGTAGGCAACAAAGTAGTCCTTGATATTTTTAATTATTTCAGCACAGTTGTATAATCGTAAATAAAGCACACCTAAAATACAATCAGTTTGTTTATTTTGTGTTCTGTCAGGAGTGTTTTATATTTTGAGCGTTAGATGAGCGGTAGCATTGTACATACATGGTTAAATCCATTATACACTTTCGGAACAGGAAAAACAAAGATTTACAAATAACTAACAGGGTTTACAGAATGAAAAGGTGAAAGACTTCTCTTGAAATTTTATTCCATGAAATACTTTACTTTTTGAGAAAACATTAAAACAATTATCAATTCTCGATAGTGAGAATAACGGATTTATTTTAAAAACATGTCATGACACGGCGAAACGTGCGGAAACAAGGGTGGGTTTCCCGTTATTTTCTCCCGACTCCGATTACCGATTGAGCCTCATTTTCACAAGTTTGTTATTTTATATATAAGTTGTGATACACGGAAGTGTGGGCCTTTTGACAATACTGTTTACCGAAAGTGTCCAATTGTTTTAAGCATTTCAATATCTGTGTTGAATTGAAACACGTGCAAACTGCCTGTTATTTTGTTCGAACTTGGGCCATTTTCGAGGCTTAACATAATTGAGAACCTGCATCACTGAAATGGTCACGTCTTCCTCTTCCTTTCTAATGCAGCCTTCACCATAATTGAAGTTGCGCTGCCAGACACACCGTTTACCAGAATAGGGTCTTTTTACTTTACAGTTTTATAACAATACACGGGACCTACAGCTTTACGTCCCGTCCGAAGGGCGAAACAATGGTTAAGTGACTTGCTTAAGGACACAAATGTTACGACTTGAACTCGAACACACACACTCTGCTTATCAGATACACCAGACCTTGAGTTTGGTGCCACCGTTTGTTGAACTTGTTTAAAAAGTGTTTCGAAGACTTTTGCAAGCATAATATTGAGTTGTATATTGAGTTATACGAGAAAATGCGTATTACGTTTCTTGTTGGTTTGCGTACGGTAGGAGTACCATAATTTGCATGGTCTGATAATTTATTTGTTTTCTATATGATTGAAGCACTTAATCCCACGAGTGGGTTGGTCTTCTAGAAAAACCAGTTCGGTGCCAACGCAAGTCCACAAACAACAGTTTTGCTTAGAAAAGTAGGACGGGTTGGTCTCCGTTGTGAAGTCAAGGATTGTCTTAATAGATTCTGCGACCACCGCTTCTGCTTATTGAGTTATTGTATTGAAAAGAACAATACATGCTTCTGAAAGTCACGTTCGCGCCCACCTTTCCCGACAATAAAAGTTTATTAAATAAAATTTCAACGCGTGATACTAAAGAACACAACCACCTGTAACGTCACGTTTCAATCATCCCCTGCAATTCAGGAAAAGTGGGGGGGGGGGGGAGGACAGAGCCAAACCTTGAAGACATCGCAAAGAAAATTAGAATACATCGATTGAAGGCACTGGACACGCTTGGTAATTCGTAGAAGACTATTATTCTCACTTTGATGTGTCACAACAGAAAACAACAAACCTGCGAACATTTTGCCTTAATTCTTCATCGAATTCGCGAGAAAATAATGAAAGAGGTCACCCTTGTTGCATTACTTTGTGTGCTTTCAGATGCATTATTTGAGGCTTCAGTATTAAGAGAGAATTTACCTCTTTATCAAAAACTTCGTCAGTTTAGAGAGGGAGCTGTTTCTCACAATGTGTAATACTATCAACAGCTCTCCATTGCCAGTCATCAAGTCAGTTGTTATGTTGACAATTATTTTGAGTAATTACCAATAGCTTCCGGTGCCTTTTGAAGCCAAGCCTCTCGCAATAAGTTGTTTCTGCTAGCAAGTCTTCAACATAAAAGTAAGTTGATTAATCAAGCCCCAAGCAACCTTGACGCTGCCGCCAAGAAAGTTTGATTACGTGGGAACGTGTCCATGCCTCCATTTGTCATCCCATAATGGGGTCTCGTTTTAGATAATTGAAACCAATATGGTTGGCGACTGCCGCTTGTGAATGGGCACCTTTCAAAATTAGTAGTTTCTGTTAAGTAAAGGTCATATTATTTGAAACGTGTAATTTAGGATAATTTCCAGGCCCAACCTTGACGCTTTCAAAATTAGTAGTTTCTGTTTAAGTAAAGGTCATATTATTTTAAACGCGTAAATTAGGCTAATTTCCAGGCCCAACCTTGACGCTTTCACCCAGAAATTAGATTACATTGCTGATAAAACCCCCGTTCTCCCTGCATGGCACGGTCGAACTTTTGTCAAGACCTTCGTGGCTTCGCCTATTCAGGCTTAACCGCTGCCATGATTCCAAACGGGGCGTATTCGCGCATGCGTACTCCTCGAACGAACACGTCCTTTAAGGAATTGCGGTTGGCACCGCACTGTTGTTTTTTAGGCCACTGAGAACGTATAACTAAAACCACCAGCCGACGATGTCACCAAACTCTTTCTGACTTAGGATGACGTTTAGGACGCATTTAACTCTTCCTAACTCGAGTTAGGATTAATCCTAGCGTATCGTGAAATCGGCTGAACAAGAAACCGCTAGCACGTCTCGTACACGTATTGCAGAATAGTTATCTTTTCGGTTTCGGCGACTTCAACCAAATATGGATGCGACAGTAAAAATCTTATCGCGTAATATTGTTTCCCTCATTCTGGCTCTCACTTTGGTCGTGATGTGCTACGTTCTGCCCCTGAATGGAGAAATGTGTTCTACAATGACCTCTGCAGGTGATGGAGAAAACTTTGCGGCTTTGCAGAAAAGAGCATTCTCCAATTTCAGATCAACCTGTCGCAGAGAGTCACCCATACAGAGTGAGTCAACCATACAGAGTGAGTCAACCACACAGAGTGAGTCAACCATACAGAGTGAGTCAACCATACACAGTGAGTCAACCATACAGAGTGAGTCAACCATACAGAGTGAGTCACCCATACAGAGTGAGTCAACCACACAGAGTGACTCAACCATACAGAGTGACTCAACCATACAGAGTGAGTCAACCACACAGAGTGAGTCAACCATACAGAGTGAGTCAACCATACACAGTGAGTCAACCATACAGAGTGAGTCAACCATACAGAGTGAGTCACCCATACAGAGTGAGTCAACCACACAGAGTGACTCAACCATACAGAGTGACTCAACCATACAGAGTGAGTCAACCATACAGAGTGAGTCAACCACACAGAGTGAGTCAATTATACAGAGTGAGTCAACCACGCAGAGTGAGTCAACTATACAAAGTGAGTCAACCATACAGAGTCAGTCAACCAAACAGAGCGAGTCATGTTTTTTTTTAATGTCTTTATCCCAATAAAATGGCAATACAATCTAATGTTATATGATTACATTGCTTGTTACTAAGTAGAAGTTGTTATGCGAACAGTTTATTACCAATAGTGCCCAGTGCCTTTAAACCAAGCGGAAAACCATGATGCATCCTAATCAGATAATGTGTTACCCAATGTTTTTTAAATTGTAAAACAAAACATTTGTCTTTGTATACACTTAGAATTGTTTTGACCGACTGTTATTAGCAACTTGTTTTATTTAATAGATGTCAATGAGTGACTTCTGGGACGCTAGGTGGCGGCAGACTTACCAGTTAAACCCATTGTCTTCGGTAATGTGCGCATACTCAGAAGTACGTATAGCATTGGACATTTACCCAGTAAGTCTGCTGCCACCTAGCGTTCCAAGGTCTCCCTTTGAAACTGGTAGGTTAGAAATCCTTTTATTATTCTGACTTTTCACCCAACAATGCATGTTGCACTTTATTCCCAATTTGTGGATTATCATGTATCTAACTCTTCTTTGTTTCAGCAGCAACAATTCCGGACACTTCACCTTGTGCTCAAAATACGCATCGGTTTCCCATCATGGAGCTCAAACTGCCGATGACGTCACCAGTGCGACTAAATTTTACAACCAACGCAAATCTTAAAGTCTACTTTTCAACCAGTTATGGTACATACATGTATATGCAAAACTTTCTGTACCTAGTAGGTAAGTTCAGACATGTAGGGAACCCAAGTGCGCCCTCAATGTTCATAATTTTAGATTCACTCTCTTTTCCTTGTGGCCTTAATATCTGACGTCACACTTCGAGGCTCGTGAATAACGCCAGAAACCGGCATCAAAAACTGACGAGTGGTTTAACCTTTGACCTCATTATTTTCACATAAAAATACGCAGTCAAATTCTATTGCGGACTTGAGAGCAGTGTACTGTTTATAGGGCATAATTATTGGGTGCACGTTTATCCAACATCATTGTATCCAATGGTATCACTGGAGACCTGTCTCGCGGGACTATTTTCCCTGTTGCACGAGAGAGCACCGTAACTCTCCCAGTTACAACCGACCTCATGCAAATCATTTGACATCCAAAGATGGTCACGAAAACACAAAGAAATTAAACCAACAAGACAAAGTGTACAAGCCAAGGATAAATTCACCACCGTCTTCTGTCAAATGTCCGTTGAACAATATTGAAGTTGCAATGGTCCATGAAAAGCGTTTAAAACCATTTGTGATAAAATGCATATTATGGTAGTTAGAAAGGTGTTTTAAAAGTAGACTATAATGATCCACACAAACATGCCTCGAAATTTGCGTGGTTTTACTTTTTCTTTGCGAAAAAACGCGGTCGGCCATTTTGAGTCGGAAACTTGACTCCACAAAATGGCGTGCTGTGTTATAGTTCACGACGTATTAAAAAAAACATGCAATTTCGACGGCTACAAACTCTTTTCATCGACCAACTCGCCCGAACAAAGGCAACGTGTCCCTTTTGAGTAATGTTATGTTATTGTTAATGGCTTTATAATTACTTTTCATTTAAACTTTGACCGCAGATCTGGACCCAAAGTGGGCTGCCATTTCCACTAAGGATATTCCCTACCCAGAGTTGACAGAAATCCAGTCTATTAGAAACACATACCTCCCGGGACCAGTCGTGATCACATACGATAACGGTCACTTCGAGGTGGCATTCCAAGGGAAGCCAAACTCTACCCTAACCTATGACATACCGACTTCGCCTCCGACCAGCTGGTTTGTTGCTTTTGCAATCTACCCGTCCGGGAGTGAAGTTATTTTCACTGAGCCATGTATTGATGATTTCGATCCAGACGTCATGCCTCAAATAGGCTAAACAAACGATTGGGGGAAAATATATTATGCAAACTAGAAAGACGTAAAGTTATAGTTTTCCCATCGCCCTCAACATCATTTTCATTTCAATCAAAAGTATATTTATTTATTAACTTAGTTCAAAACAGTTAAGTTTCTGTCGTTTTGGTTTCCTTTGAAAGTTCTGCACCCGATATAGTTATACATATAGTTGCCATTTATTATTAGGTGATCATTATTAACTGGCAGTGGGTCAATTTTCCTTACAAGAAACAACAAACGTGTACAAAATATTAAGTTGGTTATCTTTCGTCATTTATTTTGTTGACTTAACATTAAGTAACAAATGGGACGCTTGGTGGCAGCAGACTTAAGGCCCGGTCACACAGGCCCCGAAAACGAGAACGAAAACGATAACGATAACGATACAAATGCACGCCCTCGATTGGTTGAATAAGTGTGGGCGTATTCTGCGTGGATCAATTCAACCAATCGCGTGCGTGCATTTTTATAGTTCTCGTTTTCGTTATCGGGGCCTGTGTGACCGGGCCTTTACCAGGTAAAATCCACTGTTCTCAGAACTAAGGCCGTGTCCGAAACGGCGACTTCGGCTACAGCTACGGCTAGATCGCGCGCGTCTGCCTATTCTTCAACACTGGTAGACGCGCTGATCTAGACGTAGCTGTAGCCGAAGTCGTCGTTTCGGACACGGCCTGAAGTAAACAATAGACCTTTTCGCAAATACCGGGGCGCGCGCGTAAAGCTTGGATTTAGATGCATTGTGGTCTAGCTGGTAGCAAAATTTGATTCATGTCTATCCCACAATGCAACTCATTCAACAGTCTGCGCTTGCGCATTGGTATTTGCGATAAGGTCTATGGACATTTTACCTGGTAAGTCTGCTGCCACCTATCGTTCAAAAGTCTCATGTTACTGGGTAACTAATGGACACAAATATGTCTAGAAAATAGCTTGGCAAGTAAAAAGTCGTCATTAGATGTACACATTTTTGGGATGTATAATTTGATTTTGTGTTAGAAAATAGTTGGCGTTTTGCTCCTCTGCATAAAGTATAGTGGTGTTTAATATACGCGCCTTTAAAAGTGAACTTAATTTTAGGATATTGAATCATTTACTGGGGAGCCGAAAACACACATTATTTTAGACAATAGCTAAACATAAAAATTTACATGATTCAGTGTAAACTTGAAATGCACATTATATTTATTTGAAGTATGTATAAAGTTTTGTGGTAGAAAATATTTGGCCCTCAGCTCATACTATAGTAGTGGTGTTTTCACGACCTTAAATGTACCTTTTCAGGCGGATAATACACAGCATGTCACTCAATCGTAAAAAAAAAAAAAAAAATAGCGGTCAATGTACACAAGTAATGAAAGACAATGGACAATATTGGTAAATGTCAAAGACCAGTCTTCTCACTTGGTGTATCTCAACATGCAAAAAATAACAAACCTGTGAAAATTTTAGCTCGATTGGTCGTTGGAGTTGCGAGATAACTATGAAAGAACAAAAAACACCAATGTCACACAAAATGTGTGCTTTCATGCTTGATTTTGAGTAATTGCCAATAGTGTCCACTGCCTTTAAATATTTATAATTTGAATTATGTTGTAGTGAATTTTGTCCCTTTCGCTCCTCAGCAGAAAGTAAGGGTGTTTCCACGCCCCTAAAACCTTCATCGGAAAAGCTGTAAAGATTTAGCTGTAAAAGTTTAGATGTAAAATGTGTTGTGAAATATACACAAAAACTACTATACAATAGCCCTACCTTTGATGGTGTATTAAGATTTATCAAGCATATCCTCTGAGAGACCTACTTTAACGAAAACGGCAAGAACTTGGCTCAATTTCATAGAGCTGCTGAGCACAAAAATTTGCTTAGCATGAAATGTGTTCCCTAATAAAAACAGGATTACCAACCAAATTTCCACGTGATTTTAAGGATGCGTGAACAACAGCTGAATACAAGTTTAAACAAGCAATGCAACAAATGGAAATTTGGTTGGTAATCCTGTTTTTTTTAAAGGCAGTGGACACTATTGGTGATTGTCAAAGACTAACCTTCACAGTTGGTGTATCTCAACATACCCACAAAATAACTAACCTGTGAAAATTTGAGCTCAATCGGTCATCAAAGTTGCGAGATAATAATGAAAGAAGAAAACACCCTTGTCACACGTGTTGTGTGCGTTTAGATGGTTGATTTCGAGACCTCAAGTTCTAAACCTGAGGTCTCGAAATCAAATTCGTGGAAAATTACTTCTTTCTAGAGAACTATGGCACTTCAGAGGAAGCTGTTTCTCACAATGTTTTATACTATCAACCTCTCCCCATTACTCTTCACCAAGAAAGGTTTTATGCTAATAATCATTTTGAGTAACTACCAATAGTGTCCACTGCCTTTAAGGGAAGAAATTTCAAGTTAAGAAAATATTTGTGCTTAGCAGCTCTATGAAATTGGGCCCAGTTCTTTTCAGAAATCTATTTAACATTTGTTTTCAACCTTTAAGGAAATTGAGTTCGGATTTAAAATGTGTAAAAACAAAATCCTTTCCGGTTCTTTCCAGACAAAATTTATTCACAACAAGCCAAACTACGTCATTGCTTACGTTGTCATTGATGAGCCCTAGCCGCTAGTGTTGCAGTGTTGAAAATAAAGTGGCAGTTTGACGCACGCCGTCAACGGCAGAGGTGATCCTACTTTATAAAACCTTGAGGTTAGGGCTTTTCTCTTTAATCGATACTTATAAGAAACCGATAAGTGAAAACCCATAACATTTACAAAAAAGTGGAACAAACCGTTACAAACAATTTTAAATAGAATTCCTTTGAAAAAAAGTATCATCAAGTACTTCTTTAAGGCATTTTTAATCGATTTATAATTAAAGAGATTTTAGTTTAAAGTAATCAGATTTATTCTGTTCAATTAAAAAAAAAAATAGTAAATTGTAATATAAGCACAATCTTTAATAAAGCACACAAATTAAATACTGTACTTTGGTCATTATTCTGTCAGGAGTGTTGCATAACACTAAGAATGAGAGCAGTGTTCATTCATTATGAAGCATCTCGTTACCTTTGTTTAAAGACACTGGACACTATTGGTAATTGTCAAAGACTAGCCTTCCCACTTGGTGTATCTCAACATAAACATAAAGTAACAAACCTGTGAAAATTTGAGCTCAATCGGTCATCGAACTTGAAAGATAACAATGAAACAAACAACCTTGTCACACGTAGTTGTGTGCGTTTATTAGATGGTTGATTTCGAGACCTCATTTTAAGTCTTAATCTGAGGTCTCGAAATCACATTCGTGGAAAATTACCTTTCTCGAAAAATACATTACTTCAGAGGGAGCCGTTTCTCACAATGTTTCATACCATCAACCTCTCCCCATTACTCGTCACCAAGTGAGGTTTTATGCTGATAATTATTTTGAGTTATTAACAATAGTATCCGCTGCCTTTAACATTAACCAAGTTGCAAAGAGTGCGTTGTTTGTTTGATATTTGCACCATTTTTTATTGGAATAAGTATTTTTTGAGATTCATCAAATTTGAAGATAAAGTTGAGAGTATGAAATATAATGCGAAAAGAGCCTCTCATAATTAAGGGAATCAATGTGTAGTGAAGAGGTTTTCAACTAGTGGTTTAATCCCAACGAGGTCTGGTACTTGATAATTTTACCGAGACGAAGTCGAGGTAAATTATAAAGAACCAGGCCTCGGCAGGTTTAAACCACTAGTTGAAAACCGATTCAACACACTTTGATTCCCATTTATAAATACCTTTTCGGTCAAAAACATCATCACTTTTTGGTCAAAGAGTAAAATAAATGCAAAAAATATAATTGGTAAATAATTTCTTTCAACACAACACCCCTCCAGCTATGAAATGGTAAATCCCTCCGCCGCCCTCGGGTAAATAAGGGAATGCTGTGCGCGTCGCGCGTGATGTGGCACAACTGTTTCAACCGTTGCTCTCCACCAATAGGAATGAATAAACTGTCTTATAAGAACAGGTGCAAGGTCGCGTGTCACGCCCATGAATTAACACTTTCTACCGGTCATATTATGAATAGCTATTTTGTGCTGACAATAATTGTCACGATAGCAAACTGAATCAAGTTTAACGACTTGTCCACAAATCTAAGCAGCGAGTCGCACCTCCGCAGTTAATTTCTGATGACATATTTTAATTGTTTTTATTTTTTATTGACCTTTTGTTAAATCTTCTCTATTTTAACCCCTCTCCCCAATGGGTTAGCGTATTCATTTTTCAAAATTCAGCCCAAGTTGTGCTACGAAGCAAATAATCCTACTCATCAATAATTTGTGTAGTATTGTCTTTTGCATACGCATCTAGATATATAGATAGATTTGGACTTAATTCACTGCCATTTCCTATGTCGATGTTCACACCATGGGGATGAACGGAGGCGCCTTATTAACAGTTCCTCCCAACTCACAAGCGAACGGTCTCTCTGTAATTTTGTGATTAAAGACACGTGAACACTGTTGGTAATTGCCAAAGACTAGCCTTCACATTTGGTGTATCTCAACATATGCATAAAATAACTAACCTGTGAAAATTTGAGCTCAAACGGTCATCAAAGTTGCGAGATAATAATGAAAGAAGAAAGCACCCTTGTCACACGAAGGTGTGTGCGTTTAGATGGTTGATTTCGAGACCTCAAGTTCTAAATCTGAGGTCTCGAAATCAAATTCGTGGAAAATACTTCTTTCTCGAAAACTATGGCACTTCAGAGGGTGCCGTTTCTTACAATGTTTTATACCATCAACCTCTCCCTATTTTTCGTCACCAAGAAAGGTTTTATGCTAATAATTATTTTGAGTAATTACCAATAGTGTCCACTGCCTTTAAAGACACTGAACACTAGTGGTATTTGTCAAAGACCAGTCTTCTCACTCGGTGTATTTCAACATATGCATAAAATAACAAACCTGTGAACAATTGAGCTCAATCGGTCATTAAAGTTGCCAGATAACAATGAAAGAAAAAACTCTCTGGTCACAAGAAGTTGTGTGCTTTCAGATGCTTGATTGTTTGTTTCGGGGGGGGGGGGGGGGGGGGGGGGGGGCAACCTTTGGAGGGGAGAACACAAATATTTATTGTGTTCTAATTTATTGTTATTACACAAAATCTGGAAAAGAATAAGTAAATATAAAACAAACTCTTCATTCCATCAAATTGTATTTTGAACTTTAATATAAAAATCATTCACTTACATTTCAAATGGCAAGTTCAATATTGAAATGCTAAAATATCGGTAGGTCTACAACATAAAAATAAATGTAAAACTGCGATGTCATATCAGTGGTTTGTTTGGCTCATTGGAAGTTTTTTTTCTTGCAACACCAATGAAATTAAAGAGGTACCTCAGGTCCAGCCTGTTTCCCCTTGGTCGAGTTGAAACTTGTTTGCAAAAATTTGAACTTGATCAAGTGGACCTACTTTTTTGCTTGATTCTTTCGCACGGCCAAGACCATCAGGGCCCAATTTCATGGCTCTGCTCACCGTAAGCGCAGAATCGGCGCTTACGGAAGCAGGGAATTCTGTGCTAACGGCAAGCGTATTTCACGGGTTAGCGGCGAATTTTGGCTTCTGCGCGTGCGCTCTCAACATTACTAGGTATTCTACGCTTACAAGACTAGGGCAGAAATTCGGCAGTAAGCAGAGCCATGAAATTGGGCCCTGGTTTCAAGCCACTTAAAAAGACCTCATTGCCACTCTATTACAGGTACATGTATTACCTTATTCAAAGCAAGGTGGATACCATTGAATGGTCAGACACCAGCTCTTGACCACCAGCTCTTGACCACCAGCTCTTGACCACCGGCTATAGACCTTTATCATGGTGCAGCCATGTTGAATTTTCCCCCTTGATATCAATGTAACCAAACTGAGGCTTGAAGAACAAAATAGTCTGGTTCCTATGTGCAAAAATTATTATTAGCATTCATTATTGTTATTCGATACAAGGAACATGACCAAGATGCAGCATGATAAGGGGCTATTGGTATTGACCCTAACCTTTTCCTAGTCACTCTACTTCCACCATCAAGTCTAAAGGTAAGTCCAAAGGGTAAAGACATCCATTGCGTTCCTCCTCAGCTCTTGCCCAATCCAATTAGCTGTCAGTATAAACACTGCTCTGTGTACTGTCTTTGTCCTGTTCCACCAATTTCCGCAAAAATCATTCAATATGCTGATCTTCATCCAGTAGACCAGGATGATCACCTCTTCAACTGAACTCGGCTCTCCTTGGCTTCCTTTTCCTGTTTGGCCATCTTGACAAAGTCCCGCAGGAAACTGTGGAAGAAGCAGTTATCATACATGCACTGAATGTTGTAAATCTTCCTCCAGGATAATCACCTCTACAACTGAACCTGACTCTACCTGGCTTCCTTTTCCTGTTCGGCCATATTGACCAGGTCATGCAGGAAGCTTTAGAAGAAGCAGCTATCAAACATGCACTGACCGTTGTAAATCTTCCTCCAGGATAATCACCTCTTCATCTGAACCCGTCTCTCCTTGGCTTTCTTGGCCTCAGCCTTTTTGACCAGTCCCTACAGGAACTGTAGAAGAAGCAGACATGCACTGACCGTTGTTAGTCTTCTTTTCAGGATGATCACCTCTTCTTCTGAACCCGTCTCTTCTTGGGTTCTTTTAGCTGTTCAGCCTTCTTGACCAGTCCATGCAGGAAGCTGTAGAAGAACAGCAAGTTATCATACTGACCACTGTAAGGTCTCTGTAGCATGATCTTGTGGTAATCAACCAGGAAGTAGTAGATCGCTTCAATCGTAGCTAGGTATGTATCAGGTTTCTTAAGCTGTGTTCTCCAGAAAGTTGTCGTTCTGCTTGTTAGGATCACTCTCTTGAATTCTGTTGATTTTAAAAAAAATAAATACTGCTCGTTAAAGAGACTTACTACTGTACTTGGTTGTCAAAACATAACTATTTGAGCTTCGTACGCAAGGGGTTAATTTGGGTGCCTTTTTGCCAACTTGCTGTCGATACGGTTTAGAAAAATAACCATACTGCACTATCTCACCTGCTAGTCTCTCATCTCTAATGATGACTCCAAACTGGTTCCAAGTGCTGTCTATAAATATCACTCTGTCGTACGCAGAAACACCTTCTTTACCCTCGATAGGCGGTATCTGAACTCCAGTTGATATGACATCAGGATCCTTGTTATCCTTTTCAGATATTTGAAGAAGATTGCTTAAGTCCTCAGATAGCCCTCTTGACGATGGGAGATCTCGAGATGATGGCAGTGGGTCCTCTTCTGCCTGGGATAAACAATTCGACTGAATGGTCTTCTCAGCTGATGCAGGACTCTGGGACTTGCATGTTCTCTGTTGAATGGTTGATGTGTCAGTTTCTTGTGCCTTAGGCACTTTATCTCCGCTGTAAGTATCGTCAGTTGAGTCTGCATTAGAAGTTGTCACGCTATGCCTGCTTTTATTGGTCGCTTTTCGGTTGGATATTGGAGAACCTGCGTTGCTGGGAGGATGTTTTTTTGGGATGTTACTTTGTGAAGATGCACCCTCCTTCGCCAAATTTCCATTTTGTGGTGTTCTGCTCTTCGAGAGGTCCTCAAGAGACACTGCATCCTTGCAAGGAAATACAAGAAGAACCTGAAGAAAACAAACAAATAATAACGCTTGAGAACTACCCACCAAACAGGCCTGAAATTACACTATGGCAATGGTTTCTGACTCCCTGGTCTAATAGTATTGGTATACTTGTATGTTTTGTAAAATTACATGACCATTTACATGATAAAATAATCAAACCTAAGGAGACAACAGTTAAAACAATAATTATTTATGGGAAAGTGTAACAAGGAAAAATGATAAAGAACAAAAAAAGTTAAACTACATCTGTACATGTACGTATACACATTGCACACAAAAAACATGTCTGCCCTCAAATCTGCAAAAATGTATGACCATTAAAGGAACACGTTGCCTTGGATCGGACGAGTTGGTCTATAAAAAGCGTTTTGTAACCGTTTTATATAAAATGCATATGGTTGGAAAGATGTTTAAAAAGTAGAATACAATAATCCACACAAGTTTGCCTCGAAATTGCGTGGTTTTCCTTTTACTGTGCGAACTAACACAGTCGGCCATTTATGGGAGTCAAAAGTTTGACTCCCATAAATGACCGACCGTGTTAGTCGACGAGGTAAAAGGAAAACCGTGCAAATTCGAGGCATGTTTGTGTGGATCATTGTATTCTACTTTTACAACATCTTTCTACCCATGTGCATTTTATAACAAACGCTTTTATAAGACCAACTAGACCGATCCAAGGCAACGTGTTCCTTTAATTATGAGATAAAAACATCAAAATGTACATTAAGTAGACAGCAACTAAACAATATAATTTTATATTTGAAAGTAACCAGGAAAAATGTATAACAACAAAACAAATAGAACTAACTACAGGAAAACTTTACACATTGCACATACATCTTTCTGACTCCAATCTGTTAAAAATATACAAAAGATAAAAACATAAAAATAAAAAACCCAAGTTAAACACTAATTATATATTGGAAAGTATACACCAGGAAAAATGTAATAAGAACAAAAACAGGAAAACAACACACACTGCACACAGATGTTAATTTGTCTGCCTCCAATCTGTTAAAAATAAATTTTTATACGCAAGATAAAAACAAGTAAAAGTAGACAACAGTTAACAGTTGAACAATAACATGGACTCTTGCCAGTGGAACAGCGGCTACATGTATTTCAAGCCCTGGGGTTACAGGTCAAATGCTAAAATAACGACTCTTGCCAGTGGTCCAGGGTGTGTTTCAAGCTCTGGGGTTACTGGTCAAATGCTAAAACAACAACTCTTGCCAGTGGTCCAGAGTGTGTGTCAAGCCCTGGGGTTACTGGTCAAGTGCTAAAATAACGACTCTTGCCAGTGGTCCAGTGGCTATTTCAAGCCCTGGGGTTACTGGTCAAGTGCTAAAATAACGACTCTTGCCAGTTTTACAGTTGGCTTTTTCAAGCCCTTGTGTTAGTCAAGTGCTACAAATAACTTGACTCTTGCCAGTGGTCCAGTAGCTCTTTTATGCACTGGAGTTACTGGTCAAGTGCTGACGTGGCTGAAAAAAACCATGTAGTACTGGACATGGTACAGGTGGCTGCTTCAAGCCCCATGGTTACTGGTCAAGTGCTAAAATAACGACTCCTTGCCAGTGGCGATAATAAGGACTCTTCCAAGCCCTGTTGTGACTGGTCAAGTGCTATATATAACCTTGACTCAATGCTAGTGGCCATGTGGGCATTCAAATATGCCAGGGCCCAAATTCATAGCGCTGCTTAACCGTAAGCAAATTTGCGTGCTTACTGTAGCAGAAAAATTTGCTTAAGCCTTAGCGTATTTCAAAGGTTAGCAAAAATTGGGTGGCCATATTGCGTGTTTACCGTGGATTTGCATTGTGACGTCATTTATTTTCGTGCGGTAAGCACCAGAACGTTAGCATGCCTTTTCGTGTGCTTACGGTTAGCAATGAAATTGGGCCCAGAACAATACCTTGAAAGCAGAAAGAGAGTTACCTTTTCCTTGTTTTCAAAATGAGGTATGTTGGGATACGTGTAGATTGTGACATGGTCCGGAGCTAAGAGTCGAGCATGCACGGCGGTACTCTTTCCATCCACCTCAGCAGGATGCTTGATAATATCAACCATCAGTGGGAGCTGTAATAAAACAAAAATTAAAAGCATTTATAAATTTGCATCAGGGATAAAGAATATTCATTTTGGTTTTTAAACAGCTACCTGAGCGGAATGTTTTCAACAGAAATGGTGTTTTACTTGTTTATAATGCACTTGTTGACCATTTTAATGTAATTTTGATACGTGTACACTTCTGAACTTTTCGTAATTATCGTTTAAAAAATCAGGCCCCAACCTAAAGGTTTTGAAAAACTAACAACAGTTCTGCCGTTGAGAGCGCGCGTCAAAGGACAATGCCGCTGACGTCAATTGTGGGAGTTTGCTTTGTTATACATCCACGCTGCAACAAAGCGGCTTTATCTACTTATGACGTTTTGAGAGTGATTACGTAACGGGGCTTCTCGCAAATCTCGCAGAAAAGCTCTGGATAAGGGCATACAAAATGATTGTTTTTTACACAATTGAAACCTATTTATAATCATATGACTCGTTTTCCTTATTCATCGAAAACATTTTAAGTGAAATTCAGCAAAGTTCACGACTTGACATTTTCGTTCAAGCAGGTCTTTAAAGCCATTGGACCCTTTCGGTTCAGAAAAAAAAATAAAAATCACAGATTTACAAATAACTTACAGGGTTTACAGAAGGCAATGGTGAAAGACTTCTCTTGAAATATTATTCCATGAAATGCTTTACTTTTTGAGAAAACAGCAAAACAATATAAATTCTCGTTAACGAGAATTACGGATTTATTTGAAACACATGTCATGACACGGCGAAACGCGCGGAAACAAGGGTGGGTTTTTCCGTTGTTTTCTCCCGACTCCGATGACCGATTGAGCCTAAATTTTCACAGGTTTGTTATTTGATATAGAAGTTGTGGTACACAAAGTGTGGGCCTTGGACAACACTGTTTACCGAAAGGGTCCAATGGCTTTAACCATCACCGATGTGTTTTAGCACTGTATACTCAGTACTTTCCCGAGTCCTATGAACAAATCACGGGCATATTTCTCGGGTGGGATTCGAACCCACGACCCTTGCAATTCTAGAGCAGTGTCATTCCAACTAGACTACAGAGATTGCCTTGGTGTATATGGGTAAAAACCAAAATGAATAGCATTTATATTGTAGCGCCAAAATCCACCTAAAAAGCACTCAAGGCTCTTTTTAGAAGTAAAACACGCAGTCAACAAATATACTGTAAACAATCAGTAAGCATTAGTTTTAAACAGGAATTTCATGAGAATTCCTTAAAAAAAAACAATGAAACTATACAATAAAACTTAAAGGAGTCCTATAGGCTTATGAAGGAGGAAAAAAGAAGAACTGATAACATCACAGTAAAAGACATGTCAAGAATGTAAGCAAGCATACACAAAAAATATTGAAAATATTAAATTTAAAGGAGTAATTAAATAGTTAAAAAAAAAGGAATGGGCAGAAGTTTAACACAAAAACCTGGCTGTTCCAGCTAAAGTATATAAAGGGAATTGGTGATCTAGAAATCACAACAATTACTGAAAATATTAAAGGAGCTGTACAGTACAGAAAAAAGTAAACAAACTTAAAGAACGCAATGCATTTAAAATATTGTAAGACATAAATTAGGTATGTTATGGGTTAATAACAATTGAGACTAAAAGGAAATAGACAATGACAACATGTACTTTACTTGTTTAAAACTCTTTGGGTTAAAGGCAGTGGACACTATTGGTAATTACTCAAAAAAATTATCATCATAAAACCTCACTTGGTAACAAATAATGGGGAGAGGTTGATGGTATAAAACATTGTGAGAAATGGCTCCTTCTGAAGTGGGGTAGTTTTCGAGAAAGAAGTAATTTTCCACGAATTTGATTTCGAGACCTCAAGTTTAGAACTTGAGGTCTCGAAATCAAGCATCTGAAATCACATAACTTTGTGTGACAAGGGCGTTTTTTTCTTTCATTATTATCTCGCAACTCCAACGACCAATCGAGCTCAAATTTTCACAGGTTTGTTCTTTATGCATATGTTGAGATACACCAAGTGAGAAAACTGGTCTTTGACAATTACCAATAGTGTCCAGTGTCTTTAAGTTCAGTTGAAGTAATACTTTATGAGTGGCATAATACATAACATAAGCTGTCACTAGAGGGCGGTATATAAGATGAGTGGTTTACTCCCAAATAGGTTGAACAAGGAAACATTTACTAGACTGGGATTTGCCGCTGTGACAACCGGATTAAAATTCCGGCGCTCTACCAAACTCATATTAATTGTATTTTAGCCCCAATGTTGCCGGTCTCCTATTTTGTCAATGTTCAAGGGTACACAGTCGGAACACTCAACCTGTAACTGTCGTAAAGCCAGTGATCACACCTAAAAGCGTAACTTTTTGTTATACCTCTACAAATTGTGAAGTTTGATTGGTCGAGAACCAATCACGTGCCGTGCAACAAGTACGAATGTTACATGGCTCGACGGGCCGGGTAACATGAAAAGTGATGCACACCGGTGTACATCACCTTGATCGTTTCCAGCGTTGGTCGATTTCCAGCGCTGTGTACGAAACAACCGCGGGTTCGATGGAATTGTTTCTTGTTCGTCTGGTTATTAAAAAATGAATAGTTCGTCGTAATAATATTTGAAGATGACAACAGAACTTTGAGAAGAGGAATAACAATTATACAAAGGTATAACAAAACAATTGTTGCACGCTGTGACTGGGGTCCATGGGTTTTGTACACCCTCGAGGGGAAATGGCACCCTCGGCTTCGCCTTGGGTTCCATTTTCCCCCTCCTCGAGTGTACAAAACGCTATGGACCGCGTCACAGCATGCAACAATTGTATAATGATATTAAAAACTTTGAACGCTTGACAACTCAATGAGTTAGATAACTTGATTGTTGTATGGTCAGACAACTCGTCCGGCAGACAACTCGACAGTCTGACAGTGTTAATCGACAACTCAACGGGTCAGATAACTCGCAGTCAGCATACTTCGCAATACAGTCTATGGTTAATTTAGAGGCTGTTCTTTCCTATCCATTCTACTCGAGGAGACTGTTGACTCCATAAATAGCCTGTGTGTCTGTGCATGCCAATGCCTAGTTGCGATAACGTAACCCTGCTGCCGTCGGCAGGAGGGTTACGTTATCGCAACTAGCCAATGCCATGGTCTGTGTGTGCTACAGAAAAAGAAATTGCCGGCAAGGCGCCTCCTTCAAGGTAGATGATTGTGTCGTTGTCCTTAAAAGGCTAAAGTTGTTGAGGGAGCCTGAAAAAAACGTATTATGACTACCTAACCTACATGTATGACTATGACTACGAGACTGACTGAGATATGTATAGCATGGGCAAGTTGTCAAGAAGATTGGGAAACATTTCCGTATGGCGCCACCACTTTTTCATTCGATATGAAATAATATAGTATCTAATTTACCTCAATGAGATATCCCTTTTTGTAAAAATGAGTGAAAAGGCGGTGGCGCCATGCGGAAAGTTATCCATGTTGTATAATGAAACATAATTTTTAGATATCAATATTGTTTAAACTAGGCTTCTTCCAAAATCCCCACTTGAGTTTTAAGTTCGTCTAATCACCAATTTGCGCCGCCTACCTCTGTGCGCTCGATGTAAAAAACACATGCAGAAAGTTGCTCAATATCGAAACTGCGCTGCTCAGTCTCGAGATTTTGCAACTTCTAGTGACTTACTTCAACTGTGTTGTACACTCCCGTTACTCCAGGCATCGGCAAGTAACATGTGTAGCAAAAATACTTTCTGGACGATCCACATTCTGGACAGTTTGTCCGAGTGGTCACTTTGTCCAAGGGACCATGGGGATCGATTAGCATACCATCAAAAGGACTCGCTCCTTTCACATTCATTTTAATAACCAGAAATGTGTTCAACAAAAATTCTGTATGGTTCAGTAGAACTTCTCCTGTTTCTTTTTTTCTTATGCAGCAATGCAATGCAACACATGCGCGCGAAGTATACAAACATTGGGAAACATTGCACTGTGTGCGATCAGTCAAAACGATAGAGGGCGGGCGCACATCTCACCGAGATGTTATTAAAAATAGAGATTGTTGATGGGTTGCTGATCAATGTTCAGTTTTGCGGAATTCTTCCACTCTTCTAATTTCTGTTTTACTTTTAGTGCTAACTCGTCGATCGCCTTGATCCAAAAAGTCAACAAAGGTGTAGAGACTGTCAGTGTCACTGTGTGCTCTGTACGACGTTCTGCAGGTCAGTATATCATCATAAATTCTTACTTTTAGAATTGATGAAATTGAAAGGCATTTTATTTTGTTTTGTAAAATAGTTAGCCCACCTTGTTGAGCTGTTATGTTAAATGGCGACAGTGATGAGACCGATGTTAAAAGCGGAGCCATTAACAGCTCAACAAGGTGGGCTAGTAAATAGTTAGCCCTGGTAGGAGTCCGACCTGGGCTAGTAAATAGTATACACTGTATTCAATTATGGAGGTAGATATTTTTGGGTAGATTTTCATCTTTTTTTTTGTATTTTAAAATGGAATTGAATGAACTGATAAAATAGAAAGGGCAGGGACAATTGTCATGATTGTTTCAATTGATTTATTAAAAACCCAGATTCTATCTAGACTTGGCAAGCAGTTCTGTAAGAGTGTAGTTTAATTTTTAAATCTGGCTCTGAAAAAATAAGGAGTACGTAGCTAGAATTAGAACTACTGTAGGCCTGAACAAAAAGCCTCGTAGCTACTGATACTTATGATTATCTTTTTGAAAACACCAGGATTTATATTATAAATAACCCATCCACCAGGGTAGGGGTGTATTTTTTAACTTGGCCTGAAGACTTAATATTTTACTCATATGTATGGGTTTTGTTGTTCAACTGTTGATCGTCACTAACGACGTCTGTTGTAAGTGTAACTTGGTGATACTGAGTTTCTGAGATTTAATATTTGTCTATGTCCAGCCACAAGCAGATTACGATCATTTACACCACATAGTTGCAAACGTAACCCTCCTGGGCCCAATTTCATAGAGCTGCTAAGCACAAAAATTTGCTTAGCATGACATTTCTTCCTTGATAAAAACAGGATTACCAACCAAATTTTAATGTTTTGCATATATTGTTTGTTACTGGTATTCAGCTGTTGTTTGCTTATCCTGAGAATCCTGTTTTTATCAAGGGAGAAATGTTATATGCTGAGCAAATTTTTGTGCTTAGCATCTCTATGAAATTGGGCCCTGCTCCGCCGTCGGCAGGAGGGTTATCGCAACTATTACACCATAGTGCTCTCACTCCCCATCAACCAAAGTGTAATGTTTTGCTTTGATTGGTTCTCAGTTTTGTACCAGAGTCGACTGTTAAGATCGTTCCTCACACAATGGAGAATATGAGTATGAGCTTAGTGGATGCTGCACTGAATGAACTAGGAATGCTGAGTTCTGTAACAGACAGCCGCAAAGATTACCTGAGTGAGCAAGCCGCTGCCCGACGCAGATCCAGCAGTTACAATGTCCTTCAACTTAACCCAACTTACGTAACCTGCCTGGGGCCAGTTTCCCGTCCAGAAAGGGCCAGCTCTATAAACAAACACACCAATGTGGAAGAAGCCCCAAGAAGTTTAAGAGCGTCTAGTTCAGTGCCGCAATTGGTAACCACTGAAAATCGAGTTTGTCGCAGACAGCGATCGAAGCCTCGATACAGCCGACCCTATCACATACCCAAGCAGTATGTTGCAGTGACACGCTCACGTCGGACTACAGAGCCATCTGAAGAAAAAGAGTCGATGGTTCAACCCAGAGGTGGGACAGATACGTCTGTCAGCGTCAACCTTGACTTAACTTCTGACAATGATGTAGTGCCGACCATTCATTGTCTAACCCGTTCCAAATCTGTGGACGATGTAAGACGTGGGGCGTTTCAGGGACCATCGAATATTCAAGGAACATCGCAGCATCAGGAGCTGGAAATGGTCTCCAGACACTTGAGGGATTTGCAGGTTTCGTCGCAATAGCAAATACTGAACTCTCATTACTGAAATAATATTTGAACTCTTTACAATGTCTTCAACAGCACAGAGTATGCATCCTTCATCATTAAGAAAGGCCTTGAATTTTGTTTTTGATTTAAAGCCATTGGACACTTTCGGTAAACAATATTGTCCAAAGGCCCACACTTCGTGTATCACAACTTGTAATATAAAACAACAAACCTGTGAAAATTTAGGCTCAATCGGTCATCAGAGTCGGGAGAAAATTACGGGAAAACCCATCCTTGTTTCCGCATGTTTCGCCGTATCATGACATGCTTTTAAAATAAGTCCGTAATTCTCGCTATTGAGAATTGAGTGTTTTAATGTTTTCTCAAAAAGTAGCATGTCATGGAATAAAATTTCAAGAGAAGTCTTTCACCTTTACCTTCTGTAAACCCTGGAAGTTATTTGTAAATCTGTGAACTTTCAATTTGTTTTGCTGTTCCGAAAGTGTATATAAATGGCTTTAAAGGGACACCGCAATGTAGTACAGACACATGTAAAGGGCACTTCTGTGAGGACAATTTAAATTCACAGACATGACATAGGGAGCTATTTCTCACAATGTTCTGTACTATCAACCTGTCCCCATTACTCATTACCAAGAAAGGTTTTATGCTAATAAATATTTTGAGTAACTACCAATAGTGTCCAACTGTCCAATGCCTTTAAGGGGAGAAGTCTGTTACTCAAACCCCTGTACTGTAAGTAACTGTATGCCTACACTACTTGAACCTTGGAAGTGTAGTCAGTTTGCTCTTTGCTGTACATTTTGTTAACAGATATTCTAGTTGTGCAATGAGGAATGCATAATTTCTTGATAAAGAGTTTATAGACTAATTATTTGAATGCTATTTATAATTCATTGTATTGACATTGTTTGCATTGTGTGTTGACTATTTCAGACCTTGAAATACAATGTACATGTCCATTTGCCCAGGTCTTGGCTTTTCTTCTGCCTTCAAAAATGTTCTATCCATGGAATTTTCCAATGGAAGTGTCCTTTGCAACATGACAATTGCACTGTTCTTTCCAAGATGAAGATTCCCATTTCACAAGTTGAGCCCAGGGCTCGATTTCACAAAGCATCAAGATTCATCTATCTCTACAGATGAGTTGTTACTATTATTACCATACAATGTAGTCATTTGTGATGTGACATCAACCTTTGCAATAGCAATTAGGATCAACCTTTTAACTCTTTTTGAAAACGAGCTCGATACGGCGTTGTCAAAATCTGTAAACCTTCAACCTAACTACATAAAGTGTAGGCCTACATTGTTCATTCTTTTTTGCAAGACTCCCTGCGTAAGACATGTACGTTTACACTCGCACTCTTTATTTTCCCAGTAAATTGAACAAAACAAAACAATTTCATTGGCTTTGGTGTCACAGTGCATTATATTGAATGGTTACTGTCAGAAAACACAGTGGATGATATTCAATGGTCAGACAGTAGGAGGGTTGACTGTAAACTGTGAAGATACATATGCATTCACCACGTTACTGGCTGGGGTACATGTACATGTGTACAGTGTAGAAATCATTTGAAAACACAGTGGATGATATTGAATGGTCAGACAGCAGGAGGGTTGACTGTAGACTGTGTACATACATGTAGATACAAGAAGATGCATTCACCACACAATACATTTCGGCCGACATACATGTACAGTAGCACTCATTGGAAAAACACAGTGGATGAGATTGAACGGTCAGACAGCTGGAAGGTTTTAAAAATGCAACACAACTTATAAACAAGGTCAAGCTTTATGTGTACCCAAACTTGTTTGTTATATACTTGTGAATTGTGCATGATTAGGAAACTGTAATCTAGTTGGAACAGATTTATCAATTATTGATAAACCCAAAATAATTGTACTTTGTAATGCGATAAACCAAATTAAATAAACAAGGGAAATATCATAACAATTGAAGACTACAGGATCACCTGTTTTTATTTGGGACCATATGTAAGCAACTTCCCACATGATGATAAAGGTGGGCGTGTCCTGGCGAAAAATACTTCTTTTGCACTCTGAAATTTCCACTGCATGTAGTCACATGGGTGTGTCCTAGCGAAAAATGGTTTTCTGCAGAACGAAATTTGAAAATGAATACTTGCTTCTTTACTGAAATTGAATTGCCAGTAATTGAAAAATCAATTTTCTTTACAAATCAAACATGATGAACAACATTTCAAAGTGCTCAAGAAAAAATAACCCCTTTTCCATTTATGTGTTATATTTACTCTCAGAACATTCAAGTGTGTCGTGTGTTAAAAAACACAATTTTGAAAGTTTTCTTGGAAGAAAATTTTAAAAGTCTCTGTGAATCATGTAATTTTAATATGTTTACTATTATAAAAACCCACGTTTAGGCTGTTTACACAATTTAACATTTTTAATGTTCAGGACCACTTTCTGTGGAATGGGCCTTAAAACCAGTTATGCTATGGTTTGGTTATATTATCATAACTGGTTAAGGGGATTTTACATGCTAAAATCATTTTGGTCTCATGAGACCAAAATGATTTTGTGACTTGTTTCACTCATTTCTCAAAAACTACATAACCTTAGTCAGTAATATTCGACGGGAAGCTGTTCACTATCATTATCTTCAAACCCTGTAAGTTTAATGTAAATCTGTGGACATTTTGAAAAAGTACCCAAATCCTTTAAACCACTAGTTCACTTTTCCCTTATACAAAGGTACAGAAGTACCACCCACCCCTCCCAAATTGATCTACAGTCCTCTGAAGAATTCTTGTGATTCACACCACACAATGTGTCCAGGCTGAGCGATCTACATTGTAGTGCACCTGTGACTCAAACGGTGATGTTCAGATCAGTAAACCATGTCCAATATGGGACACCAAATGATCCCATACTTTAAAGGAACACGTTGCCTTGGATCGGACGAGTTGGTCTATTAAAGGCGTTTGAAACTGTTTGTTATGAAATGTAATGGTTAGAAAGATGTTTTAAAAGTAGAATATAATGATCCACACAAGTATTACTCGAAATTGCACGGTTTTCCTTTTACGTCGCGAACTATCACGATGGGCCATTTATGGGAGTCAAAATTTTGACTCCCATAAATGGCCGATCGTGTTAGTCGACAGGGTAAAAAGAAAACCACGCAATTTCGAGGCATATTTGTGTAGATCATTGTATTCTACTTTTACAATATCTTTCTAGCCATATACATTTTACAACAAACGGTTACAGAACGCTTTTCAAAGACCAACTCGACTGATCCAAGGCAACGTGTTCCTTTAACAATATTTCCCTTGCACCAGTGTGCAGAAGTAACCCCCCCTCTCACCAAGGTGACCCCGCTTCGATTCCCGGCCAGGGCCATATGTGAGTTGAGTTGTGCGTTGATTATCTGCTGTGCCGTGAGGGTTTTCCAGACTATCTCGTTTTCCTTGGGGGGAAAAAATCAAACAATTTTGATCTTGGCTGTGCTCCATGGTCATAATGGGTTGATGTGGCTGGCAGCTGAAGGCACCCTTGCATGCCTGCTTCTCGAACACATTCAGCTCCAGCTGCGAGTAAGCATGATTAGCCCCCGAAATTGTTATTATATTGACTGCAAATGTTAAGATGCATTTATGCATGTACGTAAAAGTACATACCTTCATAACAGCATTTATATCCGGCACCATTTTCAAGGCACCTACAGATTAGAAGATGTGACAAAAAAATCCATCCCCAAGATGTTCCAGTGTGATGTCAAATAACACAGATCAGTAGAGTGGGTTCGAATCCTGCTCTTAATGTCCTTGGGCAAGAAATTTGAGGGTTAGTGTTGCTCCATTCCTCAGACATGTTGGATGGGACATAAAGCTGCTGACGCAGAATATAAAAATACTAAAAGTTGAACAAATTTGAGTGTATCTTAAATATATATTTAATTTGAATTTCCAATATATTATGTACAAGCCTCTTTTTGAAAGAGTCGCTTTAAAATTTGATTGAGGTCAATACAATACAACAAATGTTTAGTTTCAAGGTTCGTTACTACCATTGAGTGATTGTTTAAAAGGGAATGTTCGGTTTTACTTTGATTTTTAAACAAAAATTTACACTTTTGATCTCTGGCTGTGCTCCGTTGTGTTCTTTATAAGGGCCAATGTACATGTACATGTACGTACCTGCAGCTGGCTGCAAAGGGCGCCTACATGTACATGCCTGCATCTTGACTTCATCAATTTAATACCTCAGATTCCTCGTAAGATAAAGCTTAATAATAAGGTTTAGTCACACAAAGCATTGCCCTTGGGAATTAAACTGCTTTAATCTCACTACCAGGCCAAAATTCATGGCTCTGCTAAACCGTAATAAAAAAATCATCGCTTGCAGAAGCAGGGAATTCCATGCTGATGTCAAGCCTATTTTAAGGATTAGCGGGAAATTTAGACTTGTGTACAACCGTACTCAACGTTACAAAGCATTCTAGGCTTACACAGCTAGCGCAAGCTGAGAATGGTGATTGCAAGCTGCAATCTGAGAATGGCGATTGTATTCGCATAATTTAGCGGAAAGCAGAGCCATGATAATGAGCCCTTATCTCTTTAAAGGCAGTGGACACTATGGTATTTACTCAAAATAATTATTAGCATAAAACCTCACTTGGTGACGAGTAATGGGGAGAGGCTGATAGTATAAGACATTGTGAGAAACAGCTCCCTCTGAAGTGACGTAGTTTTGGAGAAAGAAGTAATTTTCCACGAATTTCATTTCAAGACCTCAAGTTTAGAACTTGAGGTCTCGAAATCAAGCATCTGAAAGCACACTACTTCGGTGACAAGGGTGCTTTTTTCTTTCATAGTTATCTCGCAACTCCGACCACCGATCGGGCTCAAATTTTCACAGGTTTGTTATTTTATGTTGAGATACACCAAGTGAGAAGACTAGTCTTTGACAATTACCTATAGTGTCCACTGGCTTTAAGCCCGCCTCAGGTCTGTAAGTTAAGATTCTGTTTGAGTTTTTCAAAGTGGTCCTCTAAATCTTGAATCCTTTGCTGATGTTGCGAATCTAGGACATCTCGTTCCTGATTGAGTTTCTCTAAGAAAGATGTCCATTCTTTATCTCTGTTCACCCGCAGTGACTCCAGGGGCTTGCTCTGTAGGTATACAAATTTTTTAAATGTTATTTATTATAATTTTTTTTATTAACCCAAATTAATATTCTTTATGCCCGATGCAAATGTCCATCTATTAAATTGTTGCAGTACCCGCTAAATATAATTATAGGATACACAAGCTACACACAATCTCAGTGGTCTAGTTGGTATGACACTGCTCCATAATTATAAAGGTTGTTGGTTCGAATTCCACCCGAGTAACATGCCAGTGATTGTTCGGTAGCTCGGGTAAGTACCGAGTACACAGTGTTTAAAATATGTTAAATTTGCATCCGGGATAAAGAATATTAATTTTTGTTTTTTTCCCATATACATGTACATCGATGTGTGTAGCACTGTATACTCAGTACTTTCCCGAGTCCTGTGAAAAAAAAAATCACAGACATTTTACTTGGGTGGGATTCGAACCCATGACCTTTGCAATTCTAGAGCAGTGTCATACCAACTAGACCACCGAGATTGCCCGGTAGCTACAGGCAGTTCGAATCCTATGTTTTAGCAGCATGTACTGCAAACGATTTAATAGATGTTAAATTTGCATCGGGGAGAACACAGTGCTTACACACATCAGTGTATACTGGGTAAATTACTAGAAATGTTGTCAATGTCGTAATGTCACATTTAGTTTCAGTTCCCACATAAAAATATGAAATTAATTTATAGACAACAAAGTTGTTGACAAAGTTAAAGGAAAGAAATACTCTCAAGTAAAACATCTAGGCCTACATGTACTAAAATATACAAAAAGTTAAAAACAAAATAAAATGAACGAGAACACCTGCTGGGATACAAATCTTCCAGAGAAATGTGATAACAATTTTTTTTTTTTAAATGCATTTAATTTTTCCAAAACTTAGAACACTAACGGATTTTACACCAATATTTATCTGATATTAAATAACATCATGGGCAATGAGAATCTCCCCAAACAGAATTTTAGATTTATCAAACCAAAATAAGTATTACACACGAGGAATGCACAAAACACATCACGAATCAATCATGTCAATGGTCGATGAACAGAAAAAGAAAAAAAAACGTGTTATTATCAAAACCAGATGAGCACCCTTAGACCTTGCTGAATTCAACGAAAGTGCCTAAGACTGTGTTTAGTTTTGGCTGACACACAACATCTGTGTGTGGACACGAAATGAAGAAGAAGCTCTGGTATAATTTTTTTTCTTTGGGGGGGGGGGTAACCAGTTAGCAGACTATGCACTATAACATGCAATAGACCGATCCAGTTGGCTCCGCCCACGACGCACGTGTGTGCAAGAACACGTGGGGCTCTCCAATGCCTTTCTGCACAACTCTGCCGCACGCCAAGATATGTGCACGCATATCGGACCTTATTTGTCGAACCTTCGTTGCGTTGTGATTGGTCAATACTTAATGGGGCGGAGCTTAGTGGATCGTTCTTTTGACCATGAAACACAACACTTTAACATGTATCCAGAGATTCTATCCCCACACTGAAATACTGTAGAATTGTTAATTGAAAGTGCCCTCCCTTGACTCGACCTAGTTAATTTACCGTATGAGGGACACACACGCAGGGAACTAAATCCCCTAGGACATTGGCTAGAGCACTGTGCAAACACTTCAACCCTAAGGGACCATTCTCGAGTCTTTCTGTTTTTGTTCACTCAAAATTTGGATCAAAATTTAACTCAATTAGTTTATAGAAAGGTTTGCGGTAACACCATGTAATGACTATCTCTCATGAGTTGGGGGTGGTTCTGAAAAAAAACGTTGGTTTGGTTTCAACTCGACGTTTCGATCAGTATGCTATGATCGTCTTCTGGAGAAAGCTGGACTCTGATACCGCATGCTGCTTAGAGATAGTCATTTCATGGTGTCACCGTTTTTCCACCATGCAAAGTTTCAAATCCTACTTAATCAATTAGTTTAGTTTTACTTTGGTTTAATGTTTGATAATATGAAATTTCAAATCCTTACCTCCAGTCTTTCTTCTTCTTGCGTTTGAAGTTTTTTGCACATTAAGTTGGAAACATCCACTAAGCAAGGTGGGGGGGGGGGGTAGGGTAGTGGGAAAAACAATGTAAATGAATACAATTTAACATGTTTAAATGATTTTGGGGGTTGAACAAAGAATTGACTACAGTGGGATTCGAACCAACGACCTCCGTTGGTAGAGCGCCGGCACGTTAATCCGGAGGTCATTGGTTCGAATCCCACTCTAGTCAATTCTTTGTTCAACCCCCAAAATCATTTACAAATTTACTCAGTCAGTTTCCCTTGTGGTTTATATAGATATGTTTAAATTCTAACATATAACCAGCTTCAACTTTCCAAACAGGGAGCCCTTGGCCCAATTTCAAAGAGATGCTTTTAAAAGCAGTAAATAACCAATTTCTTCTTTTCAGAAATTTCACAAATTGAACTAATGTGACATTGTAGTTTGGTGGAGTTACTTTTTGTGGTTAAAGGAACACGTTGCCTTGGATCGGTCGAGTTGGTCTTTGAAAAGCGTTCTGTAACCGCTTGTTATAAAATGCATATGGGTAGAAAGATGTTGTAAAAGTAGAATACAATGATCCACCCAAATATGCGTGGTTTTCTTTTAACCTCGTCGACTAACACGTCAGCCATTTATGGGGGTCAAATTTTTGACTCCCATAGTATGTATGGCCGACCGTGTTAGTTCGCGACGTAAAAGGCAAACCGTGCAATTTTGAGTGATACTTGTGTGGATCATTATATTCTACTTTTAAAACATCTTTCTAACCATATATGCATTTCATACTAAATGGTTTCTAACGCTTTTTATAGTCCAACTCAGCCAATCCAAAGCAACGTTTTTCTTTAAGGTTTAGCGTTACACGTACAATGTATGTCATTCCTTTTCACGCAAAAGGTCTGCTAACCTACCGGTTAAAAAAAAAACACCGGAAACCTACATGTAGCATGCCTTTTGTGTGCTTACGGTTTAACAGTAGCGGTATGAAAAGGAATATGTACCAAGACTTATAATAGTATGTGCAAAAACAGCCATTAATGGCTCTATGAAATTGGTCCCGGATTATTTGACAGTCAGGGCCCAATCTCACATGATTTCCGGGATGAGCAAACAACACTAAATACAGTAACAAGGAATAAGCAACACATGGAACTTGGTTGGTAATCCTGTTTTTAACAAGGAAGAAATTTCATGCTAAGCAAATCTTTGTGCTTAGCAGGTCTATGAAATTGGGCCCTGGCCACACTTTGATAAACATTGATCCCAATCAGAAGAAAAAACAAAACCAGAAAAGGTCTATAATGCAGAGTCTAAAATAACTGAAAGCATGTGACTGGTGGTACTGGTCACTGGTAGTAGGAAAGACACATCATTTCTTACATTGTTCCTTTGCTTCGGTGAGATGTTTCTCCATTAGACTGATGCATGATGGGAAGGTTTTCTCGTTCAACTCCCCCAACTGATGCTCAATGCGTTCCAGACGCTTCTGTTCTCGATCATTCCGTTTGTTCTGCATATAATACAACAGTAGGGCTACACTTGTATACTTGAACATTCAATGGAAATAAGTGGGATACAAGGAGTTATATGTATATTCAACTGTGTGTTAGGACCTCATGGAGGAAAACACCAAAAAGGGGGCGTTGCTTAATAACTTTTGAAGTAGAAATTCTCACAATAATTACACATTTGAAACTATGTTCCTGTGTTTAATGAACTGCAACCATAGAGGATTTTATTGGAGAAGTTTCAACAAAACCTTAGTGGATCCCTTGCAACATTTTCAGAGTTTCAAGTTCTTGCTGATGGTACACATTGAAGCCCTGTCAATCACAACATAAATAATAATCCTGGCTTGTGAAATAAAGTCAATTTAGCCCTGCAAGCAAAAAGTTTCGATGATCATAACCTCCCCCTCCCCAGATGTGTCACTATGTCAGGTATCTTAGGGTTTAGGGATTGGTAATCATGCCGTCTAGAACTAACTGTTGCCCTGGTCTAGATCCTAGCCTTGTGTACTAAAAGGTGGAAGACAAGGAAAGAAACTAAATACTTTTTTGTTTTGTTTACCCATACACCAATGTGTGTTAAAATAATATCACAGGCATGTTACTCGGGTGGGATTCGAACCCACGACCCTTCTAGAGCAGTGTCTTATAGTGCTGGGCGAATAGTGAAATTTTGTTATTCGGATACCGCTGGCCAACTATCCGAAATTAACCAGATATTTGAATAGTTTTTTCGCCGCTAGAGGGCGCTATTTAAAAAAAAACAAAAAAAACTTCTTTTTTTGCCACTAGAGGGCGCTGTTCATTTGTGAAAGAGACCTTATGGGCGGATTGACATTAGTTTTAGACAGTGTCACTCGGTTCATTCATAAAAATGACTGGATCTAATTTAAATATGGCGATTTGCTTTTTCTTTTGATCGTGACTGACTCTACGTGAAGGAAAAGTTTTGCAATCTTTGAACAAATTACGTCAGAAATGTCATTGTTTTAACTCTTCACGGAGGTGAGCATAGTTAAATACTTAATTTATGCTGTTTTATGCTGTCTTAATAGAAGTTTCATAAGGATTCTGACAAAACATTCATATCAGTTGTCGCCGACGTCCGCGGATATTCGGATAGTTAAAGAATATCCGGTTACTCGGTTGTAATTACAGAATTATCCGGTTTGTAAATAGGTATTCGCGCCCTATGCAGATATCCGGTTAAGAAAAAAATGGCATTCGCAGTTACGGATAGGAAAACCTATTCGCCATTAACCGGTTATTCAAATAATTCGCCCAGGCCTAGACTGTCTTACCAACTAGACTACCGAGGTTGCCCGGTAGCTAGAGGCAGTTCGAATCCTATGTTTTGGCAGCAGGTACCTGGTAACCTGACCGCCTTGTAAAAAAAATAAAAAATTGTCGTACCTCAAATTCCTTGATGAAGAATCTGATTTCCCCCTGGACGACTGGTTTATGATCCAACAATCTTGCATGAATCTCACCAAGGTCTAAAGAAAGGTTAAAAAAGACATCCATTTTGTTAAAAACCACTGACCCAAACTCAAATCAAGGCTTTAGCAATACTGCGTGATATTTTTTTTTCAGCACAGATTGAGCCTGACACAATAATTTACAACTAGCCACTTTATCAATATAAACCACAAGGGAAACTGACTGTGACTGGGTAAATTTTGAAATGATTTTTGGGGTTGAACAAAGAATTGACTAGAGTTGGATTTGAACCAACGGCTTCTGGATTAACGTGCCAGTGCTCTACCAACTGAGCTATCAAACCCTATGTTGGCTGTGTCATTATGCAAAATCTTTGTTCAGGGTGCCAGTCGGAAGCCATACAACCGTTAACTGGCCGTGTATAGCCAGGGATTACACCCAAACTACAATACAACCACTTTCTTACAATGGTGACAAAGGGATCCGTTAAGAAGATCACTGGAAAACTGTTGAAGATACTATGCGATAACGTACCCTCAACCCGCCATCGGGAGGAGGGTTGCAATACCAAAACTAGAAACCTAAAAAAACTATTATAAACCTAAACACATTGTAAGAAAATTACAATTTGCAACTATCAGCCATTTTAGTATGGTTTTCTCTTGTTTATTTATGTTGGGATTAAAAAAATAAAAAATAATTTTAGTCATCTTTCATTTTGTTTGCGGAATGTTGGTCATGCACTACTTCTAAAACTATTCAGCCTATGTGATTTCGTTTCGCTATCGTCTCCCTTGTAACGATAGTGGAACAAAAGCGCACAGTTCTGACACCATAAACACATGCATGGTGGTTTTGGTGAATCTGCACAATACGGATGGTTTGTTTGAGAGGACAAGTGACATTGTAAACCTAAAAGTAATTATTTGAATTCTTTTTTGGTAATTGATAGAAGAATACAAAGTGGGTACAGTATACATGCATTATGAAGCCACAAAATATTGTTTTTAAAGGCAGTGGACACTATTATTGCTAATTACTCAAAATAATTATTAGCATAAAACCTTACTCGGTAACAAGCAATGGGGAGAGGTTGGTAATGGTAGTATAAAAATTGTGAGAAATGGTAGCCCAGGTTGGACTCCTCCGTTGCAGTGGCACTGACAGACTGACTGACGTCCTACCAGGGCTATGAGAAACGGCTCCCTCTAAAGTTTTCGAGAAAGAAGTAATTTTCCACGAATTTGATTTTGAGACCTCAAGTTTAGAATTTGAGGTCCCGAAATCAAGCATCTGATTCTGAACTTCGTTTGACAATAGTGTTTTTTCTTGCATATCTCGCAACTCCGACGACCAATCGAGCTCAAATTTTCACAGGTTTGTTATTTTATGCGTATGTTGAGATACAGCAAGTGAGGAGACTGGTCTTTGGCAATTACCAATAGTGTCCACTGGCTTCAAGTTCTGAATTTTCTAGAATGGAATAATAAGACTTCGGAGAGCGCCCTCATGCGGTCAAAAACACACTGTAAATAACTCTTGACGGCTATCGTGTTATTAAAATAAACTGCCCGAGGGTTACTCTTTTCTCTTATCCATCTTTACCCAGGTGAGAGTATATAATACCATGGTAGACTAGGATCATTGTAAAACACATCTTCACGAAAACTCTCTGTTAAAAATATTAATTTTTACTCGAAATTTCGCTGCGGAATTTTAATATTGCGCAAAAATCATGGACTATGGAGGAAACGCGCATACATTTAACATTATTATTTTATACCCAAATTTCGATCAAATTACACAGATTTTAAACAATTTAAATCATTACAAAACATACACACAAGCATCTACCAAACTCTCATAATTTCATACTAACCTTTTATAACATTTTCAACCATCATTCTTGTGACTTTTCAGCAGACGATGCTTCGTCTGTCCTCTCGCTGACTCCTCTCTACACTCTCGATCGTGTCCGAAGTTTGCGCGTGCGTCGTCGTACGTCGTGTGATCGTGAGTAGTCGACTTGTACAAGTCCACTAAAATTACTAAACTGCACCCAGTCCATTTGTGCGAAAATCGCAAGCAAACACCATTTTCGATCCTGTATGTAAGTTTTTGAATAATCTTTTTGTTTTTTGATTATAAATATTATAAACAGTAGTTATTGTAAAAGAGGTATTATGTCATTTGTGTCTAAAACATAATCTAGCACTTGTTATAATCAGAGATGAAAACCTAATGAAAACCTAATGAGTGTTACTGGGGTTTTGTTTTGTTTGTTTTTTGTTTGTTTTTTAAGTTACTGTGCCATTTGTTCTTTCTTTTATAATTAAAAGCATGCACCTCGTAATCCTATAAGAGGCCTAAAAATTTAAACAGTTTAAAAAAATGTACAGGTAATAAACAGTTAAAAAAGTTCAACACTTTTTAATTTTAGAATCTGAAATATATCGGACTAACTCAAAACGCGGCTCCTTAGTAATTATAACACGGCGGCGGCTTACTGAAACCACGCTTCCCTGGAAAAGCAGTTTGCTGATGCAGCACGCGGCTTCCTGTAACTTGTTCATATCTCAAAATATTAAACTATTTAATTGTCGGGTCACGATGGCTGGTGCACTTAGAGTTTGTAGTATTTGTAATAAACACAGTGTATGAGAGCCGAGTGTCCTTGAATGAGAACTTAATCCACTCCAGAAAATGGTATGGTGAGGTTGCATGCCTCACTCACCCTCATTAAAAACCGACAGCAATTAAGGTTTGGGAAAGGGCACATTTCTGACGGGTTTTTTTCTGGGGTAGTCTAAAATTAGCAAAAATTCCAATTGGCCGCACTGCCCAAAATTAAAAAGAAATCTTGACATATGAGTTAAGTTGTCTGAAACATTGATTTGTTTAAAAGAGAGACTTCATTTTTTTTTTTTTTTGGGGGGGGGTATTTTTATTTTTTATATTTTTTATATATAAGTTAATTAGCATTGGATGCGGCGGTGTGGGGGAGAGACAAGGAAGCTTGGAATGTAAAGCGTCAACAATTACACGAATGAGCATGTTTTTTTCCTTCACACTTTGGTGAATTCTAGTATAGTTCTTATATAGAGAGGCTAGACCTTCCAATAGCACTCAATTGGATCCCCTCATACGGTTAAACACAAATCTTTTGCAAAAAAAAAAATGAATAAATAAAACAGACATTGTGCAGTTTATCAGTTTATTATTGTAAATCTTTCACTGGCAAGTGATTTTGTTGATTTAAAATACATATTTTCATACAAACATGACATTTTGACAATTATTGTATATAAATTAAATACACTTACAAATAAATGTACCAATACTAAGTCAATAATGACTGCAAAACACTTGGGTAATAACACCAGTGCCATGTACAGCCAAAGTACATACTTCGTAAGCACTTTATAAGCAATAAAGTTGTTGATATTATAAAACTTTATTAGAAACAACACTCTTTGAAGTAATTTCGTTTCAGAAAGTCCAAGATGTAGTATCAACCGATAAAATTTGAAGCTTTTTAATTCAGGCATCTGAAAGCCAAACATTCTTTCTTGCAACTTTGTTGGCCATTTAGAGCCAATGTTGTCACAAGTTTGTTAGTTTAGGCATTATATTTGGATACACCAAGTGAGGTCTTCTTTTTCAATTACCAATCATACAATGACTGACAAGTTTTTTTTTAGGTTTTCATATTAGGTTATATTAAAGTAGGCAAACATAAAATGCTTACATAGTTCTAAAGAATTAAGACATCTTTCAAGCTTAAAATGAGTTGCCTTTTCATTACCACAAAAACAATTTGTATTAAAAACAAAATGGTATTTTTGATTATGGGATTAGTGGAAATGCCAAACAACAGTTTGTTTTTTGAAGATGTGTTTTCATTTGAGCTAAGTTGTTTTAAGCCAACCTTGACTGAAGTTGCTTTCGTCCATTGCACTCAATATGAAGCAAATACACAATGGTCAGGTGTGATACAAAAACTATGTAGGAAACTTGAGAATTACACCCTTTAAAGGCAGTGGGCACTATTGGTAGTTACTCAAAATAATGATTATCATAAAACCTTTCTTGATTACAAGTAATGGGAAGAGGTTGATAGTACAAAACATTGTGAGAAACAGCTCCCTCTGATGAAGTCGAGTAGTTTTCGAGAAAGAAGTAATTTTCCACGAATTTGATTTCGAGACCTCAGGTTTAGAATTTGAGGTCTCAAAATCAAGCATGTGAAAGCACACAACTCTGTGTGACAAGTGGGGTGTCGTGGCCGAGCGGATAAGAGCACCGAATTCAAGCTCTGATGCTTCTGTTCAGCAGAGTGTGGGTTCGAATCCCGGTCGTGACACTTGTGTCTCTGAGCAAGACACTTAACTATAATTGCTTCTCTCCACCCAGGGGTAAATGGGTACCTGTGAGGGCAGAGATGGTTCTTGTGGTTGATTTAGCCGAGTAGCGCATATTAATGTTGCACAGGCTGCATACTCCCTACCAGGGAGCTGAGATGGTTTAAGGAGTGATTTAAGGCCCAGTGACCAGGGGTAATAATGTGAAGCGCTTTGGGACGCCCTCCGGGTGTGAAAAGCGCTATATAAAAACGGGTTATTATTATATTATTATTATTACAAGGGTGTTTTTTCTTTCATTATTATCTCGATTGAGCTGAAATGTTCACAGGTTGGTTATTTTATGTAAAAATGTTGAGATACACCAAGTGAGAAGACTGGTCTTTGACAATTACCAATAGTGTCCACTGTCTTTAAAGGACACAAGTGTTGCACCAGGTGTCCCAGGGAAATCTGTCCATTGGAGGTTCTGCTGTCGGACCCCATATTGGAAATAAACATGGCCTGAAGTAGGATGATTCAAAAGAGGGGGCTATCAGAAGAAGTTTGTACACAGCTCGCTATTTGGGGAACAGATTCTCCGGGGGGGACAGAATCTCCTGCTACTCCAGCACTGCAACAATTTCATGCTTAATAATGTTTAGTTTCCAATTAGAGAAACTAAACACTATTGGTAATTGTCAAAAACTAGTCTTCACAGTTGGTGTAATCTCAACATTATTTCATAAAATAACAAACCTGTGAAAATTTAAGCTCAATCGGTCGTCAAAGTTGCAAGATATAAATGAAAGAAAAAACACCGTGGTCACACGAATTTGTGTTTGATTTCGAGACCTCAAATTCTTTAAGCGACATGTCTATCTGGTGTGATAAAGTACTATAAAAACTCATATTGTTTTTTGGGTAGTAGTAGGGCTGTTTTAAGGTTTATTAAGTGTCCAACTTGATTATCTTGCCAAGACAACCTATATTATGATCAAGTGTTGGTCAAAGTATTAAACAAAACTTAGTTAACAGACCTACTGGTGCCATTTAAAGTACCAAATTTCAAATTATCAATAATAAATAATATTTTTCCATCAATCACAAGTACACTTACCATGTCTTTGTCCTTCTACTTCAGTGTAAGCCTCTTTAACAGTGACACACATCTATAATTCATTTTACAAAATCTAATCTGTTTAAATAAATTATCATATCAACTAATTATTCACAATTACAATGTACAGTGTATTACATTTGTCAAATTGCTTTAAAAAAATATTATGTCACAAAATGTTGCAAATTTGCAAGATAAATTTCCTCAAGAAAAGTACAAAGGGAAAGACCACTCAATATTATTATCTGCTTCAATAACAGGGTCACATTTCGTCACTCACTAACAGTATTGCACCTAAAGCTTGCAGGGAAGGTATACCTTTGGTTTTTGGAACCGTTCAACAGACAGATCCATTGCAGATTGACCAATCACAACCCAATGCGCAACCAAAAGTCTGACAATATAAAGTCCGACATGCATGCGCGTATGCTTGGCGCACACAGCACAGTTGTGCAGAACGGCATTGAAGAGGGTCACGTGTTTTTGCTCACTCGTGTGCCGTGGGGAGCCTAATAGATCAGTCTATTATTTTAATCCTATATATAAATTACATTTCGTCACTCACTAACAGTATTGCACCTGGGCTACAATATGTGGGAGAGACTAAGACCAAACTTAGTCTTCGCTTTGCGAATCATGTCTCTTCCATAAAGACTAAGAAACCGTACCCAGTCTCTATCCACTTTAACAGCCCCAATCATAGTGTTAGTGATGTTGAACTTCTGGTGATTGAAGCTTGCAATGGTGATGACACACACCGCAAGAGTAGAGAATCACACTGGATTCACCAACTCAAGACAGTCAAACCCTTTGGACTTAACATAAACACTGGTGTTAAACAACTTCTCATTACCCTCCACTTCACTTCGGCCTAAGAACTTATATGTTGTATATATTCATAAAGTATAAATTAATCTTGTTTAAAGTTGTTTTTATAAATTCATCACTGTAACTATCTGATGTAAGTAACCCCCCCCCCCTCTTTTTCCACATGTCCCTCATACCTATTTTTAAAATCATCATACCTTTGATCTTGCTATTCTTATTAATTGACCATTGTTAGTTGCATCATGATGCAACTTGCTCTCTAATCTTACCCTTTCATGTTGTCCGGCATTGTTGTCGAACAATACATTTACCACTTTTATGGTCCAGTAACCCATACTTTCATTCTAAACATCCTTTGTCCTCGCCACTCTACTCCTATTGTTTCACAGCCACACATTGTCTCTGAAATATAAACTTTGATTGGCTGTTATTTTCCCGCTTCTTTTGGATCCTTTCCTCAATCCCTTTCCCCCTCTCTTTTTCTATAAATGGATATGTATTTGTTTGTACTTGTTTTATGCCTCTGAAGAAGGTCCGGTTTGGATCGAAAGCTAAGGCCATCTACCCTATTCATTATTCTATATATAAATTACAGATATAAACAATAAAACTATCCTGTGAAAGTTTCATTTTGAAAGATGGATGTACTTCTGATACATATCGCTCAAATTGTTTTCCATATCAACATTACTTTGAAGTGAAATAATTCTCAAAAACCCTTAATACTTTTGAACCATGCTGTACTTCTAACTATGGAAGTTTTAATTGCCCTTAGTTTTAACGGAACACGTTGCCTTGGATCGGTCGAGTTGGTCTTTTTAAAGCATTTGTAACCGTTTGTTATAGAATGCATATGATTAGAGAGTAGAATATAATGGTCCACACAAGTATCTTTCGAAATTGCGTGGTTTTCCTTTTACCTCATCGACAAACACGGTAGGCCATTTATGGGAGTCAAATTTTTGACTCCCATAAATGGCCGACCGTGTTAGTTTGCAAAGTAAAAAGAAAACCACGCAATTTCGAGGCAAATGTGTGTGGATCATTGTATTCTACTTTTAAAACATCTTTCTAACCATATGCATTTTGTAACGAACGGATGTAAACGCTTTTCAAAGACCAACTCGTCCAATCCAAGGCAGCGTGTTCCTTTAAGAGTGACTACAAAATGTATACCTTCCCTATAATACTTATGTGTATGTTGACTCTATTTTAAAAATCCTTAAAAATATACAGGTTTTCTGTGACACCCAAAAGTCGTCATAAAATTTGCATCATCAACAACAAAGTAATTTTCCCTAAAATTGTCAAAAGTTACGAAAGTGTCTAGGTTGTACAAACAGTTAAATAGAACTTTTACATGAAAATATACACAGTTTATTTATATTTTAATACATGGCAGGGAAATATTGCATATTTTCTAAATTTGTTCAAGTTCTTTCCCCCCATTTTTATAGATAATACTCCCTGTGCCTGTGCAACAATACACTGGTAATATCAATACACTAACAATATTTATACAATCACATTATTAAACTTTCTTGGAAATAAATTTGTTCCAACCGCTCTTATAAAGTACAGGGTTAAGATTTAGGCAGATCCAACCACATACTAAACCCTTACTACACGGACCCAACAAAATCTAACAGCATGTTTGATTCTGTTGGACCAAAGAGACAATACTAGTAAGCTGATCATGTTGTACATGGGATCAGGCATACTAACATAATCTGCAGCCAACAGTTTGGGTTTTTGAGTTTCCATAAATGGTGTTGGATTTTGTTAAATGTGTGGAAGGATTCAAGTAAATTACTTGTGACAAAACTCAAAATCATCCATTTACTTTATAAATTATCATTGGTGATGTTCTGGTGCATAGATATTCATCTCTCTTCACAGACTGAAGAGGGAGGAGCCCTTTTCTCCCCTAGAGTTCATAATCCACAAACATCCATGTGTGGCTTGAAGAAAACTCTCTCAGTTACACACTAGAGGGCGACATACTGCTTTCAGCCGTCACCTCATAATGTTCATTCCGTCAGCTCCACCATGTCCACAGAATATTTGTTGAAATCCTTCTCAAATCAACCACTCGATCTCTGTGTGCTCTTGTGCTCGAGCTGATTGGCTGCGTACTTGTATATTAATCTCTCCAACTACATATTTGTGACCTTCCAATTGAGGCATTCATCCAAGCTTCAAGGATGACAGGTGCACTAATTGATTGACTACCAGCCAACTGGGTATTAACAACTACTGTCACCAGATGTCACAACCGCACCCAAATCAAATGCCAAGTGTCAACAACAGCTTCGGAGAGTATCATAACAGAACCTGGCAAGGACATCTGTAGCTGCTCATAGTACAAAAGTGCAATCCCTTACATCCTAGAAATCCTCACTGCTTTCCGATGGTAATGGCCGGCCTGGTTCAAATATGGATGCCACATAGGCTAACATTTTTTAGAACAGAAGTAACACAGGTTCTACAATCATCTATGACCCGACTAGCGCCGACATTCGTGGGTGGCCTAAATGAAAGAACCAGCTTTCCCATGCCTTGAATTACACGGGAGGCCATGTCCGCCTTGCCCTAGTCCTAGCCTTGGTGTATCTTCAAAGTTTAAAACTGTAAGATATTCCAATGGAAGTGCATCTTAAAAAAACTACAATAGCCTCCGAGATGAAATTCCAGGCATGTTTACTAAGGAAGTGATTATCTCAGTTTGTCTTAGCATTGATGACCCAAGTTGCTGATGGATTGACTCTCAGTAAAGAAAGCATGTTGGTATCTGGGTCTAGACATCGCTCTCCTGAAAATTAAAAAATTATAAAAACTTTAGAATTTGAAAAAAAAACCATTAGACGTTGCAAACTGCTTACCAACCTAAATGACCGGTGGTATTTAAACTACAACGGTTGTACATAGTGGTCTAACGTTTTTGTTCTAGTGTTACAAGAACAGTGAAACAAGGTCTTTGCAAATGTTTTCTGCTTGGTGATTATATGGTTTTTGCACATAAACGGCATGGTAGTACGCTAGCTTGTGAAAAGGGAGAACTTTTATGTTCATGTGTGTACTAGTAAAAAAAAACCAGCTATACGGTACATATAGGGTGTCGTGGCTGAGTGGATAAGAGCACCGAACTCAAGCTCTGATGCTTCTGTTCAGCAGAGTGTGGGTTCGAATCCCAGCCGTGACACTTGTGTCCCTGAGCAAGACACTTAACTATAATTGCTTCTCTCCACCCAGGGGTAAATGGGTACCTGTGAGGGCAGAGATGGTTCTTGATTGGTTTAGCCATGTAGAGCATATAATTGTCACACAGGCTGTATACTCCCCAGGGAGCTGAGATGGTTTAAGGAATGATTTAAGGCCCAGTGACCAGGGGTAATAATGTCGGAAGCGCTTTGAGACACCCCTTGAAAAAGCGCCATATAAAAATCGTGTATTATTGTTATTATTACAAGTTAAAAAACAGCCAACATGACATACCTATGTTGCCTCCAACCTCATACAGGAAGTACCTCCTCCTATTTGGTGCAAGCTGGGCGACAAGACTCGACAGCTCACTGTTCCTGCAGGAATGAAGATAACATTTAACTTCTTGTTATGTTCAGTTTATATAAAGAAGTATCAAACTTCAAATGGAGGCCAAAACTATCAAAGGAAAAAGCCTCGTCTTTTTAAATGTGATGTACTTCCATCGTAAACCACGGCCAATTCAAACAACCTAGCTCCAAAGTAGCTGCATGCTGTGAGCTAGTTTTTCTTTGACGATTTATGCAAGAAAAGTGATAAATGGTGAAAAGTGATAAATGGTGTTTGAAGCTTTGCATGGTGTGGAGAATAAAAGCAACTATAAATAGATATATTAAAGGAACACGTTGCCTTGGATCGGTCGAGTTGGTCTTTGAAAAGCGTTTTGTGACCGTTTGTTATAAAATGCATATGGTTAGAAAGATGATGTAAAAGTAGAATACAATGATCCACACAAATATGCCTCGAAATTGGGTGGTTTTCTTTTTACCTCGTCCAATAACACGGTTGGCCGTTTATGGGAGTCAAAATTTTGACTCCCATAAATGGCCGACCATGATAGTTCGCGACGTAAAAAAAAATCGTGCAATTTTGAGTGATACTTGTGTGGATCATTATATTCTACTTTTAAAACATCTTTTAATAACAAACGGTTTCAAACGCTTTTTATAGACCAACTCGACCGATCCAAGGCAACGTGTTCCTTTAATAGTAAACTTGCGGGTACAACCATGTAATATTTGTCTTTTGAGGAAGTTTTGACTCTGAAAAGAGTCGAGTAAGGTCTTGAAATTCCGACAGTATACTCTGCTCATTTTCAAGAGAACAACATCTTCAGAGCCAACACTCCCTCAAAAGAGATTTACACATGGTCGTACTCACAAGTTTACTACTGTTTTTCTTCTTAAAAGTTGAACAGTTTGCCTTTTTTTTTTAACATGAAATTTCTTCAAAGACTCGGTATGCCCTACCTGTCAACATTCTTCCTCCTACTTCTTCTCCTAATGCTGGAACGTTTAAACGGCACCTCTGCGCTTGGCTGGACATGCTGCGTGAACTGCAAAACAATGTCTCCTGCGGTTGTCGAGTCACTTAACTGGACGGTGTTTGATACTTTCTCTGCTCCGGGCATCTGTACTCTGATAATGCCATCTTGGGCATCGCACTAGAAAAAAGAAGAAACAAAATCAACATTTTAAAAATAGTTGCTCTTCTAACTCTGTTGGAATAAGTTCAGGCTGACCATTTAGATGACATCAAGGCCCAATTTCATAAAGCTGTTAAGCAGAAAAAACTGCTTGACAAATTTGAGTCAGGCAAAAATTGAGTCGGGCACCAGCCACAACAATGCAATCTCAATGTTATATTGGCTGGTTACCTATTTCTGTTAAGTAATACTTTTTGGAGCTTAGCAAATGTTTGTGTTTACCGCCAACAGCCAGTTTTATAAGGCGGCTAAGCAGAGAATACTGACTAAGCAATTGTGAAGCTGAATTGTGAAGGAGATGCTACAAATGTAGTCCAGATACAGACATGCAAGGATACCTTTAGCAGCCAGCCACATTGACCCATGTGACCAATGAGCACAACAAGAGACAGGAAGTGTTTGATTTTTACGTATGAAAATTAGAAAGCCAGGAGAAAACCCTTGTGTAATAGGAGAGCACCGATGCACAACTCTATTTACATATATTGTACAGGCAGGTACATGTTTCATGTACATGTATGCCTTGATTTTGAAAGGGCAACAGCGCCAAAGCATGTTCTCCTTGGTAAAGGGCACCTTATGAGGAAATTGTAAACTTCTACAGGAGCATTTTCAGGGCACCACAAGGCAATGACCAGGGGGGCATGGAGGCAATCATCTTTGAGGTTTCAAGCCTGATTGTATGTCCTTAGCCGGGAATCGAACCAGGGCTACAGTGGTGAGAGGCAAGTGCTTTTATACACCCTACTTTTACACTAGCTACTCAAGCCACTTGACAGCCAAGGTTGCTAAGGAAATAAGAATAATAAATTTTCACTTTTGCTTACATCGGCTGCAGAGTTTTTCCGTTCTTTCTTTCTGAAAAGTGTCATGACCTGAGAAAAGAAAGCATAATACAAAATGAGATTATTTTTATTTTGGATCGGTTTTTGGCAGTTTGGGCTCGATTTCACAAAGCACCAAGATTCATTTTAGAGATGAGCTGTCAGTATTGCCACGCGTCACACTTGCATTTTTAACACTTTGTGTACGCTTTCTGCTTTGAAACAGCACCAACTGTCCAAAGTCATTCAGAGAAAAACATAATATAACAATAATAAAACAAAATAATAATAATAATTCACATTCAAATATAAAAAAAACTGTTGACCAATGTAGCATATTTGCAACATGAAAACAAAATTCAAATGATGTTGTTGTGCAAAACCATTAAAACTTGGGTAACTATAAAATAACTTACGGATTTAGAGTCTCGTGTCTTCTTGGACTCTAACTCACACATTCGTCTTACTTGTTCCACCATTCTGAACGGTACCTAAATACAGCCAAGAGATAGAAGCCAAAAGTTTAAAACAACACAAATCACAATTTCAGCAAGAATAGAATTGGAAATCATTTCAACCCTACCGATATAAGCCTTTTTTGAGGTATGGCGGACACAATACAATGACACTGTTAGGTTCGGGTTAATTTGTATGCATACACCCAAACCAAACAGTGCACTCCTATCACATCCGCCATACCTCAACAAGGCTATTGGGGGATCAAGCTCTGCATACAAATGTCATTGGGTATAGACACATGTTACATTTTGACTAGTAATTGCGAATAAAGGAAAAAATGTCCAAAACATTGTACATTTTTTTAAGTAAGATTTGAAACTTTGCATGGTGGAAATAAGATATAGAAGAGTTTGCGGTAACACCATGTAATAACTATCTCTAAATGAGTTGGGGTGGTTCAGAGTTGAAACCAACAGTTCTTTTCAGAACCACCCCAACTCAATTAGAGATAGTTATTACATGGTGTTACCGCAAACTCTTCTATACATTTTTTTTAGTATTCTATGGCTGATTAAGAAGAGGAGGTTTGCAAAAAAAGTTTATGCCTTTGTGTTATTTCATCAGCATTCGAACCAAGCACGTGACTTTTGTTCAATTTTTCCCATAGTTTTCCCATGGTTGATTGTAGTTACAAAAAGAACAAATAGGCTGAACATTTCAAGCCCCAAAACTCACCACGCATACATGTAGGCATGTTGTGGTATTTCACCAGCATTTTCACACAAGCACATAGTCTTTTTTTCACTTTTCCCCGCAGTTTTCCATGGAATTAAAGTAAAAAAAAGAAAGAAGAAAATCGCTGAAAAATTTCATGCCCCAAACACTTACCACCCATAGTATGTTGTGGTACTTCCCCAGCATTTTTTGCACCCAGCACATAAACTTTGTTCACTTTTCCCCGCAGTTTTCCATGGTATTGTAGTTACAAAAAGAAAAAAATTCGCTGACAAATTTCATGCCCCAAACACTTACCACCCATAGTATGTTGTGGTATTTCCCCAGCATTTTTTGCACCCAGCACATAAACTTTGTTCACTTTTCCCCGCAGTTTTCCATGGTATTGTAGTTACAAAAAGAAAAAAATTCGCTGACAAATTTCATGCCCCAAACACTTACCACCCATAGGATGTTGTGATATTTCACCAGCATTCTCATCACATTACACGTTCCTGCAGCAAATTGTAGCTCAGAGTAGTCAGGGCACTTTTTTCTCGACGACTGGGCAGTGAAGAGGTTGGGGGCCATTATCATCGCAATGTTGTTCAGCGACATCTTATTTTTGGGTTCGTGTTCTACGACCTTCCCCAGGAATTTCAAGAGTAGCTGAAAAGTGGTAGATAAAGAGAATTTATTTATACATGTAGTTTACAGTGGTTTAAAGACACTGGACACTATTGGTCTTTGTCAAAGACTAGCCTTCACAGTTGGTGTATCTCAACATACGTGCACGCATACAATAACAAACCTGTGAAAATTTGAGCTCAATCGGTCGTCGAAGTTGCGATATAATAATGAAAGAAAAAAACATCCTTGTCACATGAAGTGGTGTGCTTTCAGATGCTTGATTTCGAGACCTCCAATTCTACGGTAAATCCGAGGTCTTGAAATCAAGTTCGTGGAAAATTACTTCTTTCTCTTAAACTACATTACTTCAGAGGGAGCCGTTTCTCACAATGTTTTATACTACCAACCTCTTCCCATTACTCATTACCAAGACAGGTTTTATGCTAATAATTATTTTGAGTAATTACCAATAGTGTCCACTGCCTGGCAAAGTTTACTTTTGGTTTTTGGTACTGTTCCTTTGTTTTACTCCTATTTAGAAGTACAGTATAAAATAAAACTTATCTGTGAAAATTTTATTTTAAAAGGTGGTCGCGTTTGAGAGATATCATTTGGAGTCAGTGTATAATTGTTTTCCATGCAGAAAGAAGAATCCGTACAGGACTAGACAATCTAAGAAACGTTACTGACAGTGGCAGTGTCATGGCCGAGCGGTTAAGAGCACTGAATTCAGGGTTTGGATCCCGGTCGTGACACTTGCTACATAAAATTGGGGAGGTAGTGCTTTCTGCTCTACCGGCTAGGCTTTGAATTGAAGATACCCAAGCCTACATTCGTATGGACTGTGGAAGGGGTCAGCACTAGGAGTAGGTGGCAATGGCCCCTGGAAAAAATAATTGTAGCCCACACCTTGAAGTGGCCTTCAGGCCTTGTGTAACAGACGACTCGGCTCTGTGCAATATACACTCCATGACCATTCCCTCATTTTTCTGTGCACTTACGAAAAATTGTTTTCTTCAACATGATAAAAAACACTGTGTGAAACGCATAAAACCAAACCAATCATCGTTTCAATTACCTACATTGTGTGAACCACTTGTTCTCAAGTCCACTTTCTAAGTACATGTAGCACTAAAACACGAATGGCATAGAGAGCACTACAATGTAGAGCAGCTACTAAAAGTGCTTCAATGAGAGTGGTAAACTGGAGGAGCCATCAGCTGTGCTTAAGTGCATTGGACTTCGAGCCAATACTTGAGCATAATAGAACTCCATAATGAAGAGGAACTGAACCAGATGTACAGCTATCCATCCACACCCCAGCTCTAACACCTGGACGCAATTTCATAGAGCTGCTTAAGCACAAAAAGAAGCTTAGCATAATAAAATTATGCTTACCGAAATAAGGTTACCAGCCAAAATACATGTCACATGTACAATTTGTGACTGGTATCCCGCTCATTTCTGCTTTGCAGACGATTTTCAAGCACGGTTTTCTACTTAAGCAGCTCTATGAAAAAGAGCCCAGATATTATTAACAAACTTTCAGCTCACAAAGCTCCATCTGGATTATTTTTTAACAATATGCGTCTAATGCCACAATCAGTAATATACATGTAGGTCAGTGTAAGACCCAAGCCAATTTGCCGAGACTCCTTAATTGAGACTAATTGACTAATTACCGCCTACTTGTTTCTATTCCTAATGATCGTGCCCATCAGAACATGAATAAAGATGAGAAATGCTCAAGAATCAGTCATCAGGTTCATGTTTTAAATGAAGAAAGACGAAAGGAACGCCCAAAATTTGCAAGATGCGGCATAATGAATGTATCCTCACTTGTGAGAGACTGATAAGAATGAAAGCAGTGTGAAACCGACCGATGTGTAATCAACATTGACAGAGTTGTGGTTGATTTAGCTGCTTTTCTTATCCCCTCCCCTCTCTCCATCCTCCCTCATGTTTGGAAAAGTTAAGAGCTAACGTTGAAATGTCTTGGCCCCATCTGGCCGATCTATTAAACAGGCATGCAACTGCCTGTTGAAATTTTTTCGAAGGCACAACGCAAGCGCGGAGCGAGGCAGCCGAAACGCCACGCGACATGAGACCCACATGGCACCCTAAAAATGTTGAGGTTTATTACGCTCTCAAGGAGCATTGTTAGCATGTACCAGGCTTATTTTACATTATTGCAGTTGTACATTGTTGTTGCCAGGCATATACATGTACTAGGCAACCTCGGTAGTCTAGTTGGTAAGACACTGCTCTAGAATTGCAAGGGTCGTGGGTTCGAATCCCACCCGAGTAACATGCCTGTGATATTTTTCACAGGACTCGGGAAAGTACTGAGTATACAGTGCTAACACACATCGGTGCATGGGTAAAAACCAAAATTAATATTCTTTATCCCCGATGCAAATTTAACATCTATTATAAAAAAAATCAACAACAAAAATTGTTGGAAATGCGAAAGAGTTGCATGCCTGAAAAAAGGCTCAAATTTGTCGACAATGCATTGGGAGGGAGGAGGGGAGCTTTTTAAAATTGATTCTCACAAAACATGCAAAAATTTTTCAGTTTTGGGTACTGCCTGGTAATCATTTTCCAAACCTTGCAAAGTTTCAAAAATCCAACCTTTGTAGCACTTTTTATTGATGCAGGGGCTAGAAGGTTTCAGCTGAACTCTTTAATTATTTAAACGAGAAATTACCTCTTTCTCAAAAACTATTTTACTTCAGAGGGAGTCGTTTTTCACAATATTTGGTACTATCAACAGCTTTCAATTGCTCGTTATCAAGTAAGTTTTTATGCTAACAAATGTTTTGAGTGATTACTAATGGTGTCCAGTGCCTTTGAAGAAATGAATTTTTCTAAGAGCTAAAAAATAAAATCAAAAAAGAGACTAAGGTAGGAAGAAATATCACGGCTGTAAATGTGACCCCGACCTCAATCTAGTGACCTTTTGTCTGCACTGACCTTTAGGGTTGCCCTGTGGATGTCTGGAAGAACGAGGATCAGCAGGTTTAGACACTGAAGCTGCTTCTTACGATCTTGGATTTCTGTCGAGAAGAAAAGACAAACAAAATTACTATGAAGGAATCGGAAAAACTGAAATTCATCAATCTGTCTTTTGATAATTAAAAATTGCTACATGTACCAGCATTTAGGGATGCCTTAACATCCAAAATAGGCCTGGAATTTCATCTTTGCGAGAGAGGGGCCCATTGTAATTTTGCAAAGACCATTACACTTGAAAATCTTAAAGTCTACAGGGGTCGATTTCACAAAGAGTTAGGACTCGTCTTATCTCGAGTTAGGCTGAGGAACTCTTCCTAACTTAGGATTAATCTTAAGGTCTGCATGCTACAGTGCAGGGTTGGGACTCGTCCTAAGTCCTAAGATTAGTCTTTAAGTTAGGCATGTTAGGAAGAGTTTTGTGAAATCGACGGCAGGAAATTTTTGGAAGGGACACCAAGGCTAAACCAGCACACAGATGGCAATGGCTCTGCTAGGGTCAAAACATAAGCATCTAAACAATCCAGTACAAGAAAGCGATTAACTCGACTTAGGGATAACATTTTGCAAAAACCGTTGCTGTCATGACCATGCAAAGAGTCTTCATGTAACACATCCAACAGGACTGACAGATTTATGATTCATCAACGTCCCATGGTCTTTTCTCTTCATCATTTTACTTCAAAACTAAAAAAATCCCCCAAAAAGAAGGTCAATGAAAATCAATCTTAACTTATGCTGACAGATAAGTAACCAAATCCCTTCCCAAAGAAAAGAAGAAAAAAACCACAAGACTGGACATTTCCTTTGCTCCTCGGAGAACTAAATAAGAAAGGAGAGAGTCTGAGAGTTTCCGTAGCGAGGAAATTTCAAGCCTTCCCGAATGATCCTAACCCGGGGTTCACATCACAAAAAGGTTTCCTGCCAATAACGAGGTCCGTAGAGTCACTGCTGGTTCAATTGTTGATAACAGGCCAAGTTGACAGGGTGCTTTAATTGCTTCAAGATGGCCGGCACGATGGATGGATGAGGGAATGGATGAAGAGTTATGGGAAGGTAGTCAGATTTATGACTTGGCTGTTGTGTTTCAAGCCAATTTTTGTCTCCCCTCTTTGTTTTATTTTTGATTTTAAGACGTAATATAAACCAGAGATTGGACAGTCTGAAAATATTTTGGTAGGGCTGGGACTTAGGAGAGTTCGGAAGCTGTTGTGGCCTAGGTCCCAAGGGTACTTTGAGGTACACCAGAGTTTTGTTGAAATTGAAAAGGTGTGAGGTTTAGACCCACGAAAACAAGAGATGTGTGGTCAGTGTGAGAACAAGAAAACATATGTGGTCAGTGTGAAAACAAGAGAAGTTTGGCCATCAGGGTGAAAACAAGACTTGTGTGGTTACTGGTCAAGATGAAAACAAGATAAGTTTGGCCATCACGGTGAAAACAAGAGGTGTACGGTCAGTGTGAAAACAAAGTTTGGCCATCAGGGTGAAACAAGACTTGTGTGGTTACTGGTCAAGGTGAAACAAGATAAGTTTGGCCATCAGGTTGAAAACAAGAGGTGTGTGGTCAGTGTGAAAACAAGAGAAGTTTGGCCATCAGGGTGAAACAAGACTTGTGTGGTCAATGTGAAAACAAGATAATTTTGGCCATCAGGGTGAAAACAAGAGATGTGTGGTCAATGTGAAAACAAGATAAGTTTGGCCATCAGGGTGAAACAAGACTTGTGCGGTTACTGGTCAATGTGAAAACAAGATAAGTTTGGCCATCAGGGTGAAAACAAGAGGTGTGTGGTCAATGTGAAAACAAGAGAAGTTTGGACGTGAGGTTGAAACAAGACTTGTGTGGTCAATGTGAAAACAAGATAAGTTTGGCCATCAGGGTGAAAACAAGGGATGTGTGGTCAGTGTGAAAACAAGATAATGATTCTACCTCAAAGTAGGGCCATCTTGCCCTTGGGGACCTAGACCACAGCAGCTTCCCAACTCCCCAAAGTCCTAAACTTACCAAAATATTTTCAGACTGTCCAACCTCTGGTTTATATTACGTCCATAAAAATAAAACAAAGAGGGGAGACAAAAATGGCAAGAAAAGAGACAAAAAGAGTCATAAATCTGACTACCTACCCATAATTCTTCTTGTGTGTTTTTGATGCTTTATAAAAAGGCTTCAGGCCTAAAAGTAGAAGTCTTTTAATATTTGAGTGAGAAAATTCAGAAGGAGCCGTTTCTCACAATGTTTCATACTATCAACATCTCTTCAAGTAAGTTTTTATGCTTACAATTATTAGTTTGAGTAATTACCAAAAGTGTCCAGTGCCTTTCAACATGCGGCTACTTACTTTCAACCATAGCGAACGCATTGATATAATCCAGAGTCAGTATTGGGGTTGGGAGATCACGTAGAAACTGCTTCAAGAGACCAACGACGTCATTGATTCGTAAATCCTCAAATTTGAACTTTCCGTCATAAAATGCGCTTTCGATTTCTTCCCTGAGTTGCTGTGTAAAAAAAAGGTAAACAAAAACAAAAACCAAAATGTTAAAGCTTTTGAAACAAAAACCAAAATGTTAAAGCTTTTGGACACAAGTTTATTTTTATTTCAAAACCCGAAATATTGCTGAATGCAAGTACACTGTAAATAAAAATAATGACAATAAAAATATTTCACCTTGTACATGTAAACTGTTATATAGCGGTTGGTAAATACATGGGTCTTACTCAAACATAGTCCAGCATACGAGTGCTCAAAAACATGAAGTATGAAGCGTTATGTTGTTATTGACTATTGTATGCCAGTAAAATGTTTTAAATCTGTGAAAAAATAAAACTGTTTAAAAAGATTTCTCTCTGGAAATTTAGAATAGCGTAAATCTGTAAAAATTATCGAATAAGACTCCAATCATTTCATTTGAAACACCCCACCCCAAATAAAAATTAATAGATAAATAAATACATAAAAGATAATTAATAATTAAAAAGTGTAAAAAAAAAAAAAAATCCAATGTGAAAAAAAAAAAAATGCTCTGAAAAAAATTTTTTGTTTTAATTTTTTTTAACATGAACTATCTAAAGTATGCCTTACACTGTCCACACGATACCATGTGTCACAGCAAAACACAGGTTGTGCTTATTTCAAGTCATACCAAGTCAACAAGTAAACAAAAAACCAAGGACAATATTTTGAAGCAGTTTTAGGGTAAATTAGCAATTAATAAAATCAGCTATGACAGACAATTGTCACTTCTCATAAAGAAAGAGAGAAATCAACCGGAATAAACAGCCCAAGAAAAAAGTGCAACGGAGTCAAGCTAATTTTGTAACGTGTTTCGCAAAGTCCTAAATTCGAAACATCCTGTCGGAGCAGAACGACCACAAGAAGAGCCAACGCATGTCACAAATCATTAATGATCTTCAAAACCGCAATCACTGTGTTCTGCAACAAATAACTCCATAACAGGAACTTTCTTCATTAATTTTTAACACCCACACTAACGGTACAGCCATCAAAGAAGTTCTGCAAAAATCCAAGGCCAACTCTATACGTTGTTTAAAGGTTTTGCCAATATATTATTTTTATTATTATTATATGTCTCTGGTGATGAAACCAAGGATGCGCAACAAATAAGGGAATCAATGTGTGGTGAAGAGGTTTTCAACTAGTGGTTTAAACCCACACAGGCCTGGTTCTTGATTATTTTACCGAGACGAAGACACACGCATCGCACAGCATGTGTTTGTGCGGCCATTATGTAGGTTGACAAAACAGCATCGCGTAGCGTTCAATAAACACAAACTTCAACGTGTACTTCATATTCAACGCGCGTACAGAATGGCGCGCGTGTCTCCTTGTGGTCCCGTCGCGTATGTGCAAGCAACATCACCAGTGCGCCCTCTAGTTCTTTTATATACATGTAACTCTCTGGCATAATCAGTTTACTTAGTACAGTCCTCGTCCCAGATTCAAACAAAACCCGGGTTGGATTTAGATGAGCTTGGGTGGACAGGGTTGTTGAAGTTAAGCGGTTATTCTTTAATTGCTTACCGTTGCTAAGAGTAGAGTTTAAACTTAAAAAATAAAATATCTTTTATCTGGGATTCATCACCATTTGACGTGTGTTTTGCAATAAAAATGATTTGTAAGTAATTCCAAGCATCCGCTTCTCTATTTCCTTATCAAAGGCCGCTGTACTTTCTAAATCTGAGGCAAGTAGGAAAAATAAGCTGAGCAGACTTCCACCATACATTTTTTTCTGAGAAAGTTATAAAATAATTCCCTTAAGACGAGTCTGAGAATTCATCACATCCTGGCTTAGTATCCTAAAGATTAATTAAGATTACTTAAAGGCACTGTACACGTTTTTTTATTGTCAAAGACCAGTGTTCTCACTTGGTGTATCCCATCATACGCATAAAATAACAAGCCTATGAAAATTTGGACTCAATCGGTCATCGAAGTTGCGAGAAAATGATGAAAGAAAAAACATACATTATATAGCAAGAGACTTCTAGCTTGACATCTTTTATTATTTTAATAGTGAGAAATTACATCTTTTTTCTCAAAAACTATGTTTCTTCAGACATGTCAGAGGGAGTGGTTTCCCACAATGTTTCATACTATCAACAGCTGCCCATTATCAAGTGAGTTTTTAAGTTAATAAGTGTTTTGAGTAATTACGAAATGTGTACCCTGCCCTTTAAACTGCGCAGTTAAAGGGACTCGTTGCTACAACAACAATAAACAGTCTTAGCCTTGAAAGGGAATCGAATTTTGATGTCACAGGTTTATTTTTGCAGATAACTTTTTGCAGGAGTTAATTGAGCGGATTTTAAACTGTTGCGAACTATTCGTCGAGAATGTTGACGTTAAAATTTGTATCGCATTTATATTAGCAGGGAGTATGAATCGGAAATTGAAATTGTTTGGTTGTCACAAATTCCCAACGACTTATTCGCAACAGTTGAAATGTGCTCATGTCTCATTCTGAATTGTTTGCCCTTGTTAAAATCTGAAAATAAATTGTTATTTAAAGGCAGTGGACACTATTGGTTATTTCTGAAAATAATTATTATCATAAAACCTTTCTTGATTACAAGTAATGGGGAGAGGTTGATCGTATAAAACATTGTGAGAAACGGCTCCCTCTGAAGTGCCATAGTTTTCGAGAAAGATGTAATTTTCCACGAATTTGATTTCGAACGAACTTGAGGTCTCGAAATCAACCATCTAAACGCACACAACTTCGTGTGAGAAGGGTTTGTTTTTCTTTCATTATTATCTTGCAACTTCGATGACCGATTGAGCTCAAATTTTCACATGTTTGTTATTTTATGCTTATGTTGAGATACACCAACTGTGAAGGCTAGCCTTTGACAATAACCAATAGTGTCCACTGCCTTTAAAAATAACCATAATTAAGATCCTACCTTTATTCTTGCTGTTGAACCAGGCACTCTTAATACACCTTCTTCATCAAGACCATTGTCTTCTAAGTACCCGATAATCTGGAGAAAAGAAATAAATACATCTCAAAATGATTCAATACTCATTTTTTAATTTCTTTTAATTCATGAATATGACACTTGGGTTAGGTTCCAGGTCTTTTTCTTCAGCTGGACCACACATCTGGAACTCTGTACCACTTTATCTACACGGACAATCCCAGCCATATCTCGCTGGGCCCCCCTGCCCCCTTTCAATGTTGGTTCCAATTGCCGACTGTGTTCTGAGTTACGCGTACTCCATGTTACTAGGCTTTCTACACTTACAAAACTACCGCATAAATTTGGCGCTTGCAAATCAGCAGAGAATGGTGATCATAATCGCAGAATTCATAGGTAAGCAGAAGCCATGAAATTTTGTCCTTTTTGTCCTAGGACTAGTCCTAACTCTTTGTGAAATCGACCCCAGTGCCTTTAAATGAAAAGTCTACATGCAAGAGTTGTACATTCCCGTTAAGTTAACAGATAGCACTCTGACATCTCATATGGAAATAACAAATTAATGCTGCAATAGTTTCACATGAGATGTGTCAAGTCAGAATGAGAATAAGTGAAATGTTTTTTTCGACCATCGCATGCCAAAGGCAAGAACAGCGTGCTTCTTTATTCACGGAAGGTCCGTTTGACCTGAGTAATATTTCATAAATCTGTCATAAACCATCAAGGCAATAGATCTGGAAGCAAAATATATTGCAGCTGACTGTCTTAAAAAGGAAAAGCACAGCTATGCATTGGGAAGTAATTTATTTAAAATTCTAATCCTCTTAAAGGAACACGTTGCCTTGGATCGGACGAGTTGGTCGTTGAAAAGCATTTGAACTCGTTTGTTATGAAATGCATTGGTATGATAGATATTTCAAAAGTAGAATATAATGATCCACACAAATTTGCCTCGAAATTGCATGGTTTTCCTTTTACGTTGCAAAATAACACGGTCGGCCATATGGAAGTCAACAATTTGACTCCCATAACCAATCCCATATACATTTTATATCAAACGATTACAAGTGCTTTTTATAGACCAACTCGTCCGATCCAAGGCAACGTGTTCCTTTAAACTTCAGGAAGACCCAGTTTTTCCCAGTTGGAGGAAATAGAGAGAAGGCAAAAATGAAACACTGCCATAAATCATCAGCATTCAAATCTGAAATCAACATCTTACAAGATCATGATTGAAACCGATAGCTAAGATTTTGAAGGTTTACCATTTCTGCCCTCTCAGAGGATAAAATCTGCTTGATGAGATCAAACTTTCTTAAGAATTGCTTTTTGGCACAACATCTAAGGCTTTCATTATTTGAGTGAAAAATTACCTCTTTCTTAAAAACTACAGACTACGTTACTTCAGAGAGGGCAGTTTCTCACAATGTTTTATGCTATCGATAGCTCTCCATTGCTTGTTACCAAGTAAGTTTTTATGCTAACAATTAAGAAATCAAGATCCATACCTTCTGTAATACAAGAGGTGTGTCTGTATCTGGCCTCCAGATTCTATCATTCTCAACCAGGGTTGTCAGCGGAACGCCAAAAATACCTGAATCTACAAAGAAAAGAAGGATGAATGATTTAGTATTAGTTGGGCAATTGAGATTGGTTGATTGTTGTTTTTACACACGGTTCTCAATTGGGAACTCTTAATAATAATAAAATCTTATTTAGCGCAGTTTACAATAACGGTCTAAATGCGCTATACATTAGTGCTGTGGTCATTGGGCCGATAATATCCCTTTAATCTTTCTCAGTTCAGTGAGCTCCCTGGGGAGTACACAACCTGTTATGGGCCACCGTAGCGCTCCAAAGGCTTTTTCATACACAATATACACGTATCAACCTCTACCCTCGCAGGTACCCATTTACATGTATATCACTGGACGAAGAGAAGCAGTTGGTATCTTGCTCAAGTGCCACGACCGGGATTTGAATATCAACATTTCATCCAAGAGTCCACAAGTTAGTTTTATTCAAGCGTAGTTCCACATACCTTGCAGGAAAATACTAAACAGTGAAGCGCCATGAGCATCACTGAGTGACGAATATGCTTGCATGCTTACTGTATAACATGTATAAGCCACTATTGTTGTTATTGTTATTACATATAAAGAAGGATACATATGTACACACCTTTGGTTTTCCTTCGACTTGATTTGCGGACTGGCTGGAAGGTGAGACCAAGCCGGTCAAACATGGCGGTCAGCTCAATCAGAGCAATCTGACGGACCCTGTCAATATCTCTAGGGGACAGGAAGTGGACAGGGGTGATACCCAGCCTGTCTCGAGCGATGGTGATATTCTACAAAAAGGAAAATAATAACACGTTTTTAAAACTACATTAATGACCTAGCGATATAATAAAATAATAATTTGGGAGGCTATCATAAGAGCTGAATTGCAAAAGACACGGCTACCACTGTTCGAGAAGCAGGCTTGCAAGAGCGTGGAAAATGGCTTCTTTCTCGAAAACTATGTTTCATACTTCAGAGGGAGCTGTTTCTCACAATGTTTTATACGATCAACAGCTCCCCATTACTCGTTACCAATTAAGGTTTTACGCTAATAATTATTTTGAGTACCGTAATTACCAATAGTGTCCACTGCCTAAAAAGGGGATGGAGAAAAAATATTAACTAATGTGTCCATTTGAACAGATTGTCCCAATGCCTCACAATTTTGACATCTTAGCTCAACTCTTATTTTCATTTGTCCCTTGTTTGTTTTAAACACTAAAATCTAAACACCTGAACAAAATCTGAATTCAAATAAGTGTCTGCTGCGCCTATGTATCTTTCTTCCATCCATATTTATTATAAGGGAACTTTCTGTAGAATCAGGGAGGGTTGGCAACTCTTCATCAACTACCCCTCCCCCACGAAAAAAAAAAAAAAAAAATTGAAATAAAATGAAATAAACAAGAGTAAAAAATATATAAAAATTAAATTAAAATTAAAACCAAAGAACAATTTGGCATTCTCTCTTTTAATTCTCCTCAGCTTGTTCAATCTCCCAATTCGTCACTCACTTCCCAATTGAACACATCCTCATTCCATCGTCTGATTAAACTAGTTAACGCCACACTGCTGTCGCAAACTCAATACCCTGCCATTCCCAAAGGAGATTGGTCACATCTCCGAACAGCAGAACACAAAAAAACCCACCCTCCTCGTCAGCGGGGAATAAAATGGAATGCGGCTGGGGTCTATTTCCAGACCGAGCCCCAAATGTCTTGCGTCTTGCTTCCCTCTTTGTTTTGAATCCCCCCTCTCCTCACCCCCCCCCCACACTCAATCTTTCCAAATTGCAAACGGTAATTCATGAGTTCCGTCTTCCCGTTTTGGAGATGACTGTTGCCCATATTTGGTCGTTACTTGGTGTTGCAGGGGAAAGCGTCTTGAGGTTCTTGTTTGAGTGGAGTGTAGCAAAGTCATTCAAAAACAAATCGACGTCACATTATAATTTCATGAATTTATGGCCAGCTTCCAACATCTCCAGCACCAACTCAATGAAACACAATGGAAATAAGTCCTTGACTTTTTTAGGTCATCCTCAGCAAAAAAAACACATTATCTTGGTCTATTTTGTAAAGACAATATTTAGCTTTTGTAGCTTTTCAAATACATCAAATCAAATATTGTTGACACAATGGTTTCAAAATAGTAGTTATGTTTTGCTGCACTTTCTTCCCAAAAAAAAAAAAAAATATTGCATGACCGTCTTGTTTTCATGCATCAATTAAATTTATTGGATCATCAAAACAACAGTGTGAGGAGAAAGGTTTGTGTTAAGATGGCCGTTGTTGTTGTACCTCTCAGGGGAATCTTCAAATTGCCAATTCATGAAAATATCCACCCCCTGTCGTAAAAAGAAAACCAAAAACAAGATCTTCCCCCTACCCAACTGTTGAAAGGAACATTACTGAATTGGTAAGAATAAAGTTTGTCTAAAATCACAAATTTACTTAAAACTTACAGCGTCTTAATGATGATAGTAGAAAACATCCCTTGAATTAATGTTGTCGGAAATGTAATAACTATTTGATCAGAAATAAAATAAATTAAACTAATTTCCCGTTTGGAGTTTTTTCACTCAGTGAGCGTTTTATGCATTTTTTTGAAATCGAGGTCATGCAAAAATGCGTTACTATTTTTTTTCACTATTTTCTTGTGACCCAGATGGCCGATTGATCTCAAACTTCTACAAGTCTGTAACTTTCTAGAAAATGGATTACATAAAGTGCTCACACTGCCAGCAACTGTTTTGTTAGCAAAAACCATTATTCCACTTCACTGCTTATGTTATATTATTATGTTACACTTACAACTACCTGTTCATGCTTGTTGTGTTGTCATTTAGCCTTCGAGAAAGACTCTGCTGAGGTTGAAACATCAGGCCATTAACAATTTAAAAAAAAAAAAAAAAACAATTCTGTAATGTTCCTTTAAAGGATTTGGGTACTTTTTGTAACAAAAAACAGATTTACATCAAACTTACACAGTTTGAAGATAATGATAGTAGAAAGCGTACCTTAAAATATCAGTTGCTGAGGTGCTGTGGTTTTTGAGAAATGAGTAAAGCAATGTCATGAATTTCATTTTCGTCTCAGTGATCATGAGACAAACAATTATTTTAGCATGTAAAAACGTATTTTCATGACTCATTTCTCAAAAACTACACCACCTCAGCAACTAATATTTTAAGGTACGCTTTCTATTATTGTCTTCAAACTGTCAAAGTTTACTATAAATCTGTGGACGATGAGTGTAAAGTACAATCGGAGCACGTAGGAACTTACCGGAAGAGCAGCAGACAAACTCCTAAGTAGGTCGTCTTGTTTCAGGAAATTATCCTCAGATGATTGTAAATCCTAAAGGTGCGAAAAATGGAAAAACAAAGCGTGACGAGAGGGCGACAATAACACCGAGGAGCTGTTGCCAAAACACAGTGTGAGATCTAAAACCCTACGTACGTAGTAAACGGCTGGTAAAGAAATTGTTTTTCTTTTTTAATTGCCACTGTTTAAGGGCTTTGCTATGGGGAATTTTTTGTCATCTAAATATGAAATCGATTCAAAAATAGAAATCCTTTAAAAAAAAAACCAGAAAAACTTTCAAAGAGGGCAATTCTAAAGAGTGGAAGAAAACAAATTGCGACCCAAACAAACAAACAAACAAACACCCCATCACCCTAATAAAAAAAAATTACATGTCATGAATTTTAATAATAACAAATTTTAATTTTAATGAATACCTAAACTATAAAAAGTTGTTTCACCTTTCTTACAATCTGGATCAATACCCTCACTCCCCACACTCAAAGTTCTCACCCCCAAACCCCCCCTCCCCCCTCTTGCCTAAATGAGAAGCAAATGTTTGTCAGAGAGGAAGGCAGAATATTGCAACAAACCGACAACGCTGGAAGAATTCAATATCCTTTTTCTCAAACAATTTATCGAAACGTGAGTTAAAAAACCTCAACGACCTACCCCCCCCCCCCCACCGCAACTTCCCCGTTAAAAAGAAAAAAATTATGTTTGTGGTCGGCCGCATACCTCTGGAGAGCTGTATCGGTGCAGGCAAATGGCTTTGGAAATTACGCAGAATAATTAAATCTTGATAGATCGAGGGAGTTCAGAGGGGAAACTAATCTCATGAGTGATTGGTTAATTAGGGTTTTAGACAACCTTGTCGATCCTAGTCATTGAAGAGGGCAGCTTTCCAGAGAGGAGGCTGCACATTAGTAGGAATGGATTAAAGAATGTAACTTGACATGATCTCCAAATCAACAGTTTTTACTTGTTGTCTCAACAAGTGGATACCATATTCCTCTGAAACCCACAACCTTTGCATTGCTAGAGCGAGACCAAGCCAGCCCAGACATGCCAGATGGCTAGAGGCAGTTCAAACCCTTAGCAGATGTTCTGCAATGATTTAATGGTTAATGGTTTATTAAAATACTGAAACAGGCCTACAGTGGCTAAAAGCCGAAATTACAAAAAACACTCAGCACAAATATTACATATTTTTACATAAAAAAAAAAAAATGAAATCTCAAATAGTTGTTAATAAAAACAATAACACTCACAACAAATTTATGAGAGTACAGTATTCAAAAAGCACAAAATACTTGAATGTAAATTTTGCATCAGAAACACTTTATAGTAGACAGCAACGTACCAATATTGAATCTCGCGTTTGAGTCCTCAAGAAGTTGTCGTAATTCCCTTTCTGACTCGGCACCTCGATTGGCATTGTGTTGGTTAGACTAAGAATCTTGACTCCTAATAAAACACGAAAAAAAAAAGAGTAATTTTTTTGATTAAATACAAAGAAAATTATTTTCAAAGCAATGAGGTTTGAGATGAGGCCCAAAGATAAGTAGAGTTGCTTAGAAATGAGCTGGATACCTGTCACAAATTGCATATGTGACAAGCGCCCCCCCCCCTCCTTTTTTTTTTTTTTTTTTTTACAGTGGGATGGGTGGTTTGTAACTGTGGGTGGGTTTCAGGGGACATTCTTTGTAGCAGGATGGCTTTGTAGAGGTGCTGGGGTCGATTTCACAAAGAGTTAGGACTAGTCCTAACTTAGGACTAGTCCTAGGAGATATACAAATTGCATGGATAGTCCTAAGATAGGATGAGTAACTGGTCCTAACTCGAGATAAGACTAGTCCAAACTCTTTGTGAAATCCACCCCTGGTCACCTGTTCCTCCTTGCCACTCACTGCCTTGGTATTTTTAAGCTATTTTGATTCATTGTTTCTTTATGTATCGACCAGTGTAAAGTTTAATAAAACTAAACTAAACTAAACATGTGACATGGTAGTTTGGCTGATAACCAAGCTGGTAATTTTGTTGTGTTTGGCTAGTTTTTGAGCTCAAACAGCTCTATTAAACTGAGCCCTGTTAGTAATTCCATCTGATAGAATATGTCACACCTAGTTAAGCTTTAAATGACTCCAGCCTCATTAAGATAGCCGGGGATTGGTCTCGTTAAGATGGCGCGGGAAGACATTGCTTGTAAGGAATCATCGGAATGTCCGACATAATTTGCGTAATAACCACAAGCTTCATTGGAGTTACACTCATCCGGTCCTTGTACACTTGGACCCTAAGCAATACAACTCATCGTCAGCACAACTGTACTTTTTGTTTTTTACTCTGTGGTCGAAGTTAAGATCGTCGTCACGGTGACTACTGTCAAGGTCTTGGTCTCTTCCTGTCTTATATTAGGCCGTAATTCTTGAAGGATGTGAGAAAATTCTCTGGATGAAAAAAATTGTGACATTGACACTCCCAAGCGCCTCCAGAAATATGTGGCGCTACTCCGTGTACGCGTGTACATGTACATGTCAAAGTCAGCATAAAATGTACCTGCCAAAACTAAGACTGGATTTGTTTCATCGTCAACAAAATGAGAAGGAGAGTTTGCAACCACTTTCATGCATAACAAATATTTGTTATAAATAATAAGTAATAACAATAATAAATAGTTCTTATCTAGCACATTTAACAATACTGTATCAATGCGCTTTACATTAGGCTTTATACTTGTAGGCTGATACGATTCTAAAAAATGTAGGATACAGTGTACTTTTACAACATTTTGATATTGAGAACTTTTGTAAAACCCAAACCTTCAAACGGATACTGGCTGCCTATCCCTAACAAACTTCCACATGTGTTGTTCCTTAATAACATAATGTACATTCATCTGCCATTTTAAACATTTTCACACCTTCCACTACAGTTACTACTTCTGTTCATCCATTTGGGCTTTGAACATTCCTTAGAAACCATCTCACCTCTGTTGGAGTATGCAGAACCGACAGAAAAGTTTGGGCACACACGATCTCTACCTTTAAAGCAAAACAGGTCTTGTACTCCATGTCTCCGGATACAAATTTAATTGAAAATGGGGTTGAGCTCTGTCACCATTAACTTCATGACTTGGTTGGTAGATGTACATAGATGGTGCCGGAGTGCCAGTTGATCTTTATCTAGCAACTGCCAGAGCTGTTTGTGCACTTCTTCCTTTTCACTTGCTCAACAAATTAACTACGCTGTCAGAACTTGCATAACATGTTAAGCCAGAAAGTGGTATTTCAGATAAATAATTGTAGGAAATAACCAAAAGAGGACCCTTACATTTGTACAGTAACTTTAACAGAATCTTCCCCCAAAACAAACACAAACTCCCGATACTACTATACCTTTGTGTTGTGAAACGGAGACTCTAAGTACAGTTTTGAAGCTTACTGGTCTACGATGCCACTCCATAGTTCTTTAAGGCCTCAATATCAAAATGTTTTTAAAAGCACATCCTAGAACTAATAGTACTTTTAACGTTACTTCCAAAAACAGTCAGAAACAACAATCCTCCATCAGAATAAATGAAGCCCACCAATGAAAACAGTTTTGGCACTAGATGCTCAACTTTCAGAAGATAACTGGATAATACAGACAACTCGCCAAATGAAAGTTTTCATTTGGAAGAGAAAAAAAAACATTTATTTTTAAACAATTTAGAAATTATAAGACAGATAATTTCAGAATTTGTTTTTTATTTTTAATTTGTATTTTCTTTCTGAACAGCAGAGTGTGGGAAATTGATGTTTCTGGTTTGATGTTCGATTGAAATAATATGAGATCAGAGATTATTGCTGTGTTACAGGTAGGTTTGTGGAGTAATTAGATTAGGCGTGGTGACATGACTGAGGTCCAATTACAAACACATGGTATCACCATCGGAACATGAGTAAAAGATAAAGAAATGGAAACCACTAATCAGCTCATGGGGGCACGGCAAAGTACAGCGCAATAACAATCAAACTTTACCCCTAAAATAACCTCATACAGTCAGTAAAGCAGGAAGTCGGCCCATCCGAGACTAAAAAATTGTTGATATCAAGCAAAAAGTAAAAATAAAATTATCACACGTTTTTACCTATTTCAAACTTCAAATTCCATCACTCTGTGTATACTTGTACGTAGATTTGTAGTTTTACAAAACATAACAATTGGAACAAAAATTATAAGGGAAGAAAACCAATTTGTCAGTTATAGACCTTCAGACTTCCACATTAGTTGAGCATACATGTACATTGTAAGTTCACTAATCTGAGGATTGCAGGTTCATGCCCATACCGTCGTCAAATTCATTTAGTTACTTCCAAAACCAAGATCAAGGGGAAAAAAAGAGACGGACCATCACCTCGAGTGCCTTGATTATTCAAAAAATAATTTTTTCCGTCCGTTAACTTAAAAGCAAACTCAGCTCTGATGTTTTCTCGAAGCTTGTCCTATTTATCCCATAATTCACTTATTTTTGTATCCCTCTAGCTAATGACTCGGAACTGAAAAAAAGAAAAAAAAAAAGTACTGCGGCTCTGTGCCTAACGAAGGACTATAATTTGTGTTTTCTGCGATACTTAATTTCGCAGAGGAATTTTTGTAGGTATGTTTCACTAAGTTGTTTTTGCAACTTATTGTCGACCCAGGGGAATGGACGGAAAGGGGTGGGGGTTAGGGTTAAAGAAGGACAACTTTCAGAGTGAACCTTTCAAATTTGTACATACATGTAAGCGGAGTCAGGGCCCAATTCCATAAAGCCTGTAAGCACAAACATTTGCTTAGCATGAAATTTCTTCCTTTAAAGGCAGTGGACACTATTGGTAATTACTCAAAATAATTGTTAGCATAAAACCTCACTTGGTAACGGGTAATGGGGAGAGGTTGATAGTATAACATGGTGTGAGAATCGGCTCCCTCTGAAATTACGTAGTTTTCGAGAAAGAAGCAATTTTCCACGAATTCGATTTTGAGACCTCAAGTTTAGAATTTGAGGTCACGAAATCAAACATTTGAAAGCACACAACTCTGGTGACAAGGCTGTTTTTTTATTTCATTCATATCTCGCAACTTCGACGACCAATTGAGCTCACAGGTTTGTTATTTTATGCATACATGTACATGTTGAGATACACCAAGTGAGAAGACTAGTCTTTTACAATTACCAAAAGTGTCCACTGCCTTCAACAAAAACAGGATTACCAACCAATTATCATGTGATTTTCAAGAAAAGCAAACAATAGCTGAATGCCAGTAACAAGCAATAATATGCAACAAATTAAAATTTTGGTTGGTAATCTTTCAAACTAAGCAAATTTTTGTGCTAACAGGCTTTATGAAATTGGGCCCAGGTTTCCTTGCAACTTGTTTTAAATGAACGTTGTTTACATTGGATTAAAATTGGTCAAAATGGAAAAGAACAATCACCGATTTTTGATGGCTGGTTAATAATTATAATAATAATAATAATAATTAGTAAGACTTGTAATGCGCACGTATCCACCCTGCTGGGTGTTTAAGGCGAAGAATTAATAATTAATAACTTGCTTTTGATAACTGGGACCCTGCGAAATGGAAGGAAAGGGGTGTGGGGTTGGAGTTGAAGGACAACTTCAATCAGACTGAATGCTTTAAATTTTGTAAAATTCCTGAATTGCGCAAAATTTACACAAAAAAGAGGTTGTTAAGAAAAAGATTGTTTAAGTCTTGTAAGTGTATGTACAATGGTATATTTAAAAAAATTTGAAATAATCTTTCCTTGAAATCAAAACACATTATTGACACAAACTTGGCAAACTTATGCGTGTTCATTGTATAATTAAGAGAATTACAAGTTTTCCCCTTGGATTTTAGAGAAAAAATTCTGAGAAAACAGATAATTAAAAAGTAATCAATCTTCTTTAGATTCCTTCATTTTTGTTTTCACAGAGACTCAGAAGTTAGTCATTGATAGATTAGCAGTCCAAGTTGACCTTGTGTATAAATAAGCTCTCTAAGATCAGGAAACCTGTAAACATACAGGGATGTTTAAAGGAACACATAGAATTGGTTTTAGCTAACAAAACAGTTGCTGGCAGTGTAGTGTAAGCACTTTATGTAATCAACCATTAAACATACGTGTATGTAAATTCAAAGCAACTTCTGAAGTTTGAGACTGATCTGACATCTTGGTCACGAGAAAAAAGTGAAAAGCTGATACAATTTGGCATGACATCAATGCAAAAAACAAAAAGGAATAAAACATTCACTGAGCGATTAATTCCAAAATGAAAGCTAGTTTTTTTGTTTTTTTATTTGACATTTCAATGACCTTTTATGTAACTTAGATGATTTTTTTTTTCTAACCAATTATACTGTATCGTTCCTTTAAAGGGAAGGTACACATTTTGCAATTGTCAAAGACCAGTCTTCTCACTTAGTGTGTCCCATCATAAGCATAAAATAACAAGCCTGAGAACATTTGGGCTCAATTGGTCATCAAAGTTGCGAGAAAATTATGAAAGAAAAAACACCTTTGCTGGATGAGTTTGTGTGCTTTCAGATAGGAATAAAAGACTTCTAGCTAGAAGTCTTTTATTATTTTAGTGAGAAATTACCTCTTTCTCAAAAACTACGTTACTTCAGAGGGAGTCGTTTCCCACAATGTTTTATACATATTATCAACAGATCTCTAATGCTCGTTACCAAGTCAGTTTTTAAAATAATATTTGTTTTGAGTAATAACCAAACGTGTATCTTCCCTTTAAGTAGATATGCCTCAAACCCAACAGGAATATACGCTGTGATTTCCAGATTTCATGAATCACCAGTTAAAATGTCAGAGAATTTCCTGTTGCCTGTGGTACAAGGGCAATAAGTCATAAGCCATGGAGAGTAGAGGTCGAAAATCTCCATATATCTATCCGGAAATCAAAAATGTTGATTTTTAGGTGTTCGGCCACCAGCCGAACAACTATTGTTATTGTTCTGGTTTTTTTTTTAGGTGTTCGGCCACCAGCCGAACAACTATTGTTATTGTTCTGTTTTTGTTTTTTTTTTGGGTTTTTTTCTGCGTGTTCTTCTCCTCGAACATTCTCGCGCGATTTTCGCAAAAACTAAAGCTTGTATGAACCTGAAACTTACCATATATATTGATCTTAATGAGTAGACGAAACAGCAACATTTTTGGAATGATGACGTCATTGATGACGTCATTACGTTCAAAAAAACGCTAAAAATTGGAGAGTTCATATCTTGAGAACTACAAATGCCACACACAAGATATTTGGTGCATATAAAAGGTCTTGTAATTAGCTACAAAAGTCGTGCACAACGTGACCTTCCGGTTGAAACCGGAAGTTCAAAATTTCAAAAGTTCATATCTCAAGAACTATATATCATATTCGCAAAATTTGAATATCAGTTTGAAGATCAGTTATCCTGCTCAAACTTTTGCACAAACATAATGCCAGTTGAATTTTGCCTTCTGGTCGTAAAAGCGCGCGTTTGTGTTGACCTCCATTCATTATGCGTAGAAACCAGATAGTATCGCCATTCATGTATGTGAATGCTACTATTGTATTGTGGGTGTGTGGGTGTGTGTGCGTGTAGTTCATGTAGGCCTACATTGTATCCATGCTCTACGACAAAACAGCACTGCGTGGCTGTGGGCATTACGGGTTGTGTATACACATGCAGACTCCGTTGAAGGCGCGCGTAATTCAAATTCCACTACGCTGGGATTCGCCTCATCTTTCTTCGTGCGATTTTGAACAAAATGTTAAACTACTATGAACTTGAAACTTATCATAAACATGAACCTTCATGAGTAGATGAACCTGCAACTTTTTTGGAATGATGACGTCATTGATGACGTCATTATGCTCAGAAACACGTTAAACACTAGAAAATTCATATCTTGAGAACCTCAAATGCTACATACAAGATTCTTTCACTACATGAAACCTCTTGTAATGTTCTACAAATGTTGTACACAACGTGACCTCATTTGACCATTCACCCGAACACCCTGAGTTTGTACACAAACTCTCAATTTCTAGTTTTTTTTGCATCTCTAAAAAGGTTAAATAATATCTTTTGTGTTGGCCATGACATGATTTCCTATCCTCACTGTGAAAGTGAATGAAGATGTTTGTAATATAGTTTACATTGATTTAGTCCTCAAGTTTTTGAGGAAAAAAAAGAGTGAAAAAAAGAAGCAATTTTTTCTTGGAGAGTCGCACATGTTTAACAACTGTGTACAGTTAATGCTCAAATAATGTTTGTCTCACTGAGATAAAACATTGGTACATGTAGCTTTACCCTATTTTAAGTAACTTCCATTTTGACTGCAAACTTCTACATGTCCAATTTAAAGGAACACGTTGCCTTGGATCGGACGAGTTGGTCTATAAAATAAAAAGCGTTTGAAACCGTTTGTTATGAAATGTATACGGTTAACAGATGTTTTAAAAGTAGAATATAATGATCCACACAAGTATCACTCAAAATTGCACGGTTTCTTTTTACGTCGCGAACTATCACGGTCGACCATTTATGGGAGTCAAAATTTTGACTCTCATAAATGGCCGACCGTGTTATTGGACGAGGTAAAAAGAAAACCACGCAATTTCGAGGCATATTTGTGTAGATCACTGATTCTACTTTTAAATCATCTTTCTAACCATATGCATTTTATAACAAACGGTCACAAAACGCTTTTCAAAGACCAACTCGACCGATCCAAGGCAACGTGTTCCTTTAATCAGAATTAACCCACGATTGTGAAATCATCACAACAGGGAATTTGATCTGGTCCAACACAATTATCAACACAATTATGATTTCCTATTGAGTACACATGGAATCTGACCACAGAAAAACTCTGGCCAAATTAAACAATATTTGCACCGTCATAACCAAATCAAATGAAAACAAATAGAATTCATGATGAGATTGTGAAACGCCCGCAATTATTTGGCTATCGAAATAATTCCAAGGGAGCCCTGATTTATTTCAGTAATTTATTAATTTGTCATCAGATTCTTTAACATGGTTAAAGACGCCACGTTAGTAAAAGCCGGTGGTCGAAGTGGCGCCAAAGATCAAGAGTCAAAATGCATCATCAAGGCTGACTCCCTTAATCAGCTGGGTTTCCTGAAATCCTTCCCATCATCCAGGGAAGAGAGCAGGCCTGGGCCCAATTTCATAGAGCTAGCTGCTAAGCACAAAAAAATGCTTAGCATGAAATTTCTTCCTTGATAAAAACAGGATTACAAACCAAATTTCCATTTATTGCATATTGCTTGTTACTGGTGCTGTTGTTTGCTTATAAATCCCGAAAATCACATTGAAATATGGTTGGTAATCCTGTTTTTATCAAGGCACAAATTTCATGTGTGCTTAGCAGCTCTATGAAATTGGGCCCAGATACTTCACGGAGGCAATGAAGGCGATTGCCTCAATGCCCCTGGTCATTGCCTTGGTGCCCTTGAAATGCTACAGTAGACATGGTAGAATTATTTACAATTCCCTCATACACGTATGTACATGTACATGTAGGGTGCCCTTTTACTAAAGGAGTAAATGCCTTGGTGCCCCTGCCCTTTCGAAAACGAAGCTTACAGGCCAGTGAGAGTGTAAAGATGTATAAAAATGAAGAAAACAAACTTGACAAACTTATCAAAGTTGTCCACGTAGTGTGGAGCTGCAATCTTGAAAAAATATGGCATCCACGCGTACAATGTTGGGCATCCACGCGTACAATGTTGATGCCGCCCTGTACAAAATGCTTCCCCCAATCCCCTGAGTTCCGAATGAGGGGAATAAAAGGGTAGCGACGAGTTCTAAATTGGCCGTTTAAAACTGGCAGGGTCGTTGCCTTTATCGCACGGCCATGACACTGAAAGGTATTTAACAGACATTTAAGATCGAGTCACTACTCTTTTATTCCCATTCATGCCTATTTGCGATTTGGTGAAGATTTCAAAATCTTTTGCGAAAAATGTGTTGTGTGCTTCGGGTGGTGTGATTACGCGCGCATCACACACAATACACGATGTTACTAACAGCTTCTTGTATGAATTGCTTTCCGCGTAAGTTAAATTGACGTAAATAAGCTTGCCCGCCCAACACGCAAAGCCAACCGGTTATAAACAGCTCCAGCTGGTCATTATCAACCGTTTTAACACCCCCACATGACGCACTCTCCACCAATAGGAATAACGAAACGTTCTGGGGTATTCATGAATAGCTCTTTAATAATTTATGCAGTCAATTTCCCTTGTGGTTTATTTCTTGATTTAGTGGTAGCTATTTTTCCTTACAGATCTGGATAGCATCAAATCGCTATCCAACTAAGTTTTATTTTTAAAAAGTTTAATATCTACATGTAGTCATGATGCATCAATCACTAAGTCACATATCCGGGGTTCATTAGCCAGGGTCAAGTAGGATCCATTTGAAGACGTGATTAAAGGCAGTGGATACTATTGGTAATTACTCAAAATAATTATCAGCATAAAACCTTACTTGGTAACGAGTAATGGGGAGAGGTTAATATTATAAAACATTGTTAGAAACGGCTCCCTCTGAAGTAATGTAGTTTTTGAGAAACAAGTAAATTTCCACGAATATGATTTTGAGACCTCAGATTTAGAATTTGAGGTCTCCAAATCAAGCATCTGAAAGCACACAACTTCGTGTGAAAAGGGTATTTTTTCTTTGAGTATTATCTCTCAACTTCAGCAATCGATTGAGCTCAAATTTTCACAGGTTTGTTATTTTATGCATATGTTGAGGCGCTACAAAGGCTTTTTCATAAACAATATCAACCTACATATATGTACATTACAGTACATGTGTACCCTCTCAGGCACGTACATTGTATTTATACCCCTAATAAAGAAGAGAAGAAGTTGCAGTAAATCATCTTGCTCAAGGACACAAGTGTCATGATCAGGGCCCAATTTCATAGAGCTGCTAAGCACAACAATTTGCTCAGCATGAAATTTCTTCCTTGATAAAAACAGGTTTACCAACCAAATTTCCATGTGATTTTCAGGATAAGCAAACAAAAGCTGAATGCCAGTAACAAGCACTATGCAACAAATGGAAATTTGGCTGGTAATCCTGTTTTTATCTGGGAAGAAATATCTTGCTTCGCAAATTGTTGTGCTTAGCAGCTCTATGAAATTGGGCCCAGGATTTGAACCAGCAATCCAATGACATAACCACAAGAACTTGAATTTGGTTCTCTAAAAAACTCGGCCATGATACCCTAAGCAGGCCTGGACTGAATGGGTAAGTCAATGGGAAACTTTTGAAGGGACACCAAGGCCAAAACCAGGGGCAATGAAGGCCATGCCCTCCATGACATGCGTGTAATTCCAGGCCTGCCTTTTTATGAAATTAAACTTCCATCCAGCTGACCTTTTGCAGAGTTAAGAAGGGGGGGGGGATCGAGTAGTGTGGCAGATCGCATCCTATATATAGTGGCTGTAGGAACCAGTGAGTCAATGATTATGACACGCAATACAGCCTGGCACTGACAGATGATACGTAATTACAACTCAATCTACTTCCTAACCTGTACATCTAGACTTCGCGGCTACGCTTCTTACCGTCCAAACCAGAAACTTGAAGGACTTTGGGGAAGGATTTGGGGTTTGATATCTGGGTATGAGTCTTTATACGAGGGTTAGGGTTAGGGTTAGGGGGTTAGCTGAGATGGGAAGCTGAAAGGTTGGGGTTCCGCAACGGCTTGCGTTATGGGATAAGGTAACAGTTTCCTTAAAACCTCCCAAAATAACATGACAATACAGATTCTGATGGAAAAAAAGTGAAACATTACAGATAAAATTTAGAGATGTCCATAACTGGTCTCCTACTTTTTGTTGTGCCAATCCATTATCATCAATGTGCCGCAGTTTGGTTGATGCTTGATGAAGGGGGTGGGGCAAAAGGAAAAAATCAAGCTGATGAATAGTAAAAAGAAAGACTTTCTTATAATATGAAGTCAGACTGTATTCCAAAGTCAGAGGGAAGTACTCAAAATTACTTCCAAATTGTGGGCCTACTAGAATTCTAATCACAGGTCAAAATGTAATAAAATGTAAAAAGTAAGCAAGAACAAAGCTTAAACAGTGATTACATGATTTAGTTTAAAGAAAGTGTACTTGCACTGATTGTACATGTACAGTATGTGTACCGACTTCCCCACAAACTTTAATAAACTTACATGTAAGAATTTTCACAATATTTCAGCTTGGTAAATTTCTTTGCTAAGCCCCCCCCCCCCCTCCCCCCCACAAACCAAAGAAATTAAAATAAATAAATAATGAGACAGAGCAATATTATATTGATTATAACTTGTTTCTGCTTAGTAAGTTTTGGTGCTTTCAGGCTTCATGATATTGGGACCAAAAACAAGAGGAAAACAACAGAGTTCTAACTTTAAGTAAGTAAAAAAGGACTCCAAAATAATTGTGTTGGTTATTGGCGAGCTTTCCACAAAGTTTCCATTTAGTTTGACCAGCTACATGTATGCTGAAAAGTTGGACCCAACCCAATAAGTGCAACCTCCTTAAAAGGGCAAATTCTATTTTCGTCTCCCAATTTTCACTTAGTAATCAGAAGTGGAAGGATCGGCTTCATAAAAAACTGTGGAACGTGACGGCTGAGGAAGTGCATTATGGCCTGCAGCTTAAAAATGCCCTGCTGCCATTAATGCCCTGCTATGAAGTACAACATTCTGGTCTCTTTTAAAGGCACTGGACACTACATGTAGATTTTTTTATTGTTTTTTTTTTTTTTCTCTCTTTTTTTATATAAGGAGCAAATGTGAACAATAGCCCAACAGACATTGACATGGTCAATGAACAGAATGAAATTTGAATCAGACTGAAGGATCTTAAAAGAAGAACTGTGACGGGCTAATCAAATGGTTCACTGCAGCTAAGATTTACCAGAAAAGAATAACAGAAAAACAAAGATATATGGTATCAAGGAAGCATTGAATTATGTAAGAAGGTGTCCAGGTTGTTACTCAACATAATTGTTAGCATAATAACTTATTAATTGTTGGTACAGTGCAACAGCAATTTAGAGCAGTTGAAAGTACAAAACATTGTGAGAAACGGCTCCCTTCAGTGTAACATTTTCTTTTTAAAAAAAGGTAATTTATCACTAAAATATAGAAAGTAGACAGCTGAAGCTTTTTTTAGCCATCTGAAAGCACACAAACTTGTGCGACAAGGGTGTTTTTTCTTTCAAAAAATTCTTTATTTGTTCACATTACTCAGGAAAGTAATGAGTATAGGCCTATAGAGTGATGAACACACATTATGTGTATACAGGTTAAACCTAAATAAAAAAATATAACTTTTATACACATATTATGGTGTAAGCTGTACACAATTTCAGGTCTTATAAATAACAAATTTTGATACTTTTCCAAAGGCAACTAAAAAACAAGTTAGAAAACAGACGAGGTAAGAATATCAATGTAGAAAGAATATCCAAATGGCTACAGAGGTTTTAATAACACTAATAATGTCTTCCATCAAAGTTGGCAGCTCAAGGCAGTAAACATGGAGGGGAGATGGTATTCTAAGGCCTCATGACTTGTAAAGTTGGATGAGAGCCTAATTTTAAACCATTACAAATTGACCGCAGAAAGTTGACTAGAAACAAAGTTGACCCCTTACTGAATAACTTTTAATTGACCAACTCCCATACATGTAAGTAATTTATGGTGCAATAAAAGAAATTACTTTGCATACTTTTATGGCTATATATCTTGGACTCAGGCATGGAACTAACTGA